>NC_092292.1:19193995-19321495 GCF_036320965.1 Panulirus ornatus
TAGTCTAAGGGGTAATTAAAGGCATTAATAATGTGAAATGCAGTGATTTGACTCGAAATACTTACTCATTATGTGAAATAACATCGATACCCAGATTTTCATTGAAATCTGAAGAAGTTGAAAATCTGAGCAAAATGGCAGGGTATAGCCTTGGATTTTTTTTATTTTTTTCAAAATATGGATTTTTTTGAGAATTTCAGGATAAATGCTTCTAGGTGTGCTGTATACGAATCTGAGGTCAAAACGTTTAAATTCGTGTAATTAGTCGAGTAATTAGCATATTAATTTTATTATAATTAGTCTAAGGGGTAATTAAAGGCTTTAATAAGGGGAAATGCAGTGATTTGACTCGAAATACTTACTCAGCATGTGAAATAACATCTATACCCAGATTTTCATTAAAATCTGAAGAAGTCGAAAATCTGAGCAAAAATCCAAGGCTATAGCCTTGGATTTTTCTTGATTTTTATCAAAAAATGGATTTTCCTGGCAATTTCAGGATAGATGCTTTTAGGTATGCTGTATACGAATCTGAGGTCCAAAGTTTTAAATTCGTGTAATTAGTCGAGTAATTAGCATATTAATTTTTTTATAATTAGTCTAAGGGGTAATTAAAGGCATTGATAATGCGAAATGCAGTGATTTGACTCGAAATACTTACTCAGGATGTGAAATGACATCTATATCCAGATTTTCATTGAAATCTGAAGAAGTTGAAAATCTGAGCAAAATGGCAGGGTATAGCCTTGGATTTTTCTTGATTTTTATCAAAAAATGGATTTTCCTCCCAATTTCAGGATAGATGCTTTTAGGTATGCTGTATACGAATCTGAGGTCCAAAGTTTTAAATTCGTTTAATTAGTCGAGTAATTACCATATTAATTTTATTATAATTAGTGTAAGGGTAATTAAAGGCTTTGATAATGGGAAATGCAGTGATTTGACTCGAAATACTTACTCAGCATGTGAAATAACATCTATATCCAGATTTTCATTAAAATCTGAAGAAGTTGAAAATCTGAGCGAAATGCCAGGGTATAGCCTTGGATTTTTCTTGATTTTTTTCAAAGTATGGATTTTTTTGAGAATTTCAGGATAGATGCTTCTAGGTGTGCTGTATACGAATCTGAGGTCAAAACGTTTAAATTCGTGTAATTAGTCGAGTAATTAGCATATTAATTTTATTATTAGTCTAAGGGGTAATTAAAGGCATTAATAATGTGAAATGCAGTGATTTGACTCGAAATACTTACTCATTATGTGAAATAACATCGATACCCAGATTTTCATTGAAATCTGAAGAAGTTGAAAATCTGAGCAAAATGGCAGGGTATAGCCTTGGATTTTTTTATTTTTTTCAAAATATGGATTTTTTTGAGAATTTCAGGATAAATGCTTCTAGGTGTGCTGTATACGAATCTGAGGTCAAAACGTTTAAATTCGTGTATATAGTTGAGTAATTAGCATATTAATTTTATTACAATTAGTGTAAGGGGTAATTAAAGGCTTTAATAAGGGGAAATGCAGTGATTTGACTCGAAATACTTACTCAGCATGTGAAATAACATCTATACCCAGATTTTCATTAAAAGCTGAAGAAGTCGAAAATCTGAGCAAAAATCCTAGGCTATAGCCTTGGATTTTTCTTGATTCTTTTTTCAAAAAATGGATTTTCCTGCCAATTTCAGGATAGATGCCTTTAGGTATGCTGTATACGAATCTGAGGTCCAAACTTTTAGATTCGTGTAATTAGTCGACTAATTAGCATATTAATTTTATTATAATTAGTCTAAGGGGTAATTGAAGGCATTAATAAAGGGAAATGCAGTGATTTGACTCGAAATATTTAATCAACATGTGAAATAACAACTAAACCCAGATTTTCATTAAAATCTGAAAATTGAAAATCTGAGCAAAATGGATTTTTCTTAATTTAAAAAAAAAAAAAAGATTTTCTTGAGAATTTCAGGATAGATGCCGTTTGGAATGCTTAACAGAAATCTGTGGTGAAAACCCAAAAATTCGTGTAATTAGTCGAGTAATTAGCATATTAATTTATTATAAGGGGTAATTAAAGACATTAATAATGTGAAATGCAGTCATTTGACTCGAAATACTTAATCAGCCTGTAAAATAACATCTATACCCTGATTTTCATTAAAATCTGAAGTGGAAAATCTGGCTATAACCTTGGATTTTCCTTGATTTTTTTCTTGTAAAAGTTTTGTTCGTCGCTTATGATAGATAATTTGTCAGGTTAATATATATCATATTTAAGTATTTAGTTTTTGAATTTGATGACTCCTATTACTTTCATGTTATTCATGCAGAATGCAGTGAGGGTTGCTGTGTTCTGAATAACCGTTACATGGAATTCAGAATTACTAGTAGTTTTTAGATCTTAAAAGCCTCGTGATTTATCAGGTGTTTTGATTTATACTTTCATGGACCATTGTTTATTTGAGTCCTTGGCATATATGTCTAGATTTATTGGCTGCTAAAAATTTTCTTTACATGATAGATCTTTCCATGGCTTGTATGATTTATGGATAAACATAGGCAACAAGTATTGTGTGCATGAGATTTCGAGGTTCATTTTGAGTAGATTCTTGTAAGGTTAAGTGTGCTGTACTAGATCAATTTTTAGCCTATTTTAAGGCATGAGGTTAGAATCTTCTTCTCTAGTTTTATGTAAAAGAAATCCTTGATTAAAGAAATATAAAAATTTTTCAAAATGAGAAATTGACATATCTTTTAGGTCTGACACAATCCAAATGGTGTTTTGCCAATTGATTTCTGCATAGTGTTATTTGTACCATGTTAGTACTCATTTTTAGTTTGCTTAGGTTATTTAATGCATTTCACATCAGCTTTTCATTATCTTTCTTTTGCCTTGCAGGTTAACTTGACAATGGACTGGGATTTCTCTCCAATTAATTACACCTGCTATAACCCCAGGCACCATCGTATACCAGTCCAAGCCAGTTTATCATCAGTAGAAGAATGTGTCGATTTACCTAAGAATTACACCCCCCAACATTTTTGTATGAACAGAAAGATAACATACAACACAACTCTTCCTACATATGGACCACATCGTCCACTCTGGCCTGTTTTTGGAGAGTATAAGTTCGTTCCAGTCCAAAGATGGCTTCACAGCATTGAGGTAAGGCATCTGATTTATCGTTTTCTCATTACTTGTTGGTGGCATTGTCATCCTTTACGTAATGGTAAGCATTTCGAATTTGATTATTTTTGTGTACTGTGAATCGTGTAGTGCTACTGAATTGTGAGGTCTTCTCCACTGTATTGGTAGGATTAGCAGGCACAAGAATGACAAGTCATGCATTAAGTCATTCTCATGACAACAAATTAAATGTGTTGGACTTAAATTCACTCGAAAGAGTTTAGCTAGGTGAAAGTCAGGTTTGTGAAGGATATTAGGATGTGTAAAGTTGTACATATATATATTATAAGAAAAAAGTTGAATTCAGTTTGAAAAAATGATAGATTTTAGAGCAATAAAATAATGGACATTTTTGAAGCGCAAGCAAGGGGTAGTCTTAACATAGCTGTGTGTATTTTCTCGAACATTTTATTGTTATTATATTTTCCCAGTGAGTCAATGTAGAAACTATACAGCTTGTATTAACAGTACCGTAAATAACTAATAGCTAAAAGAAGGTATGTTTTATTACTTGTATTTCAATGTTTTAAAATGGCCTTCGGTGAAAAATGAAATGAGGTATAAGAAATAGAAAGTGGACTGTGAATAGTAGACTGGTTACATTATATTATACATGACACCTACAGAGCGGATGTGTACAAGTGAGCCTGTTATTTGTTTGATCCTTTCACTACCTTGCTAAGGTGAGTGAAGCACTTGGGTGATAAGTATAGCTAGTATAACTAAGCTTACATTCTTCTTTTTCAGAGAAGTATGGATTGGTATTAAAGAGAAGGTGTTAGATTTATTGCTAAAGGATGGGCAGATTTAGTGGCTTGTGAAAAACAATGATTATCAGGTTATTGAAGAGAGTGACAGTGCTGACTAGCATGCGATTACTTAGATTTTTCTACCAGGGGCATTATTAGCTGTGCAAGAAGATGAAATGAACTCCCTAAATGGGATTCAGTGTTTTGAGAATAGACGTATGGAGAAAATTTTAAGATGTAATACAGTAGTCATTTAATTGAAGTAGAGGGTGAGAAGCAAGTATTTGCACAAGAGAATGAAGTATGATTTAGTGGAAGGGAAAGAATAGAAAAGAATTGGGGTAGTCTTGAGTGTAAAGCAAATGTAGATATTGATTTGTTCTTGTGTAATTTTCATATAAACATTTTAAGATTTCAAAGGGGGCAAACACTGAGACATTATGGACATATGGGACATCTTTAGCTCTGCAGTCATTCCATTTTTATGTTTGACAATTAATTTTGGATATATGAATATTTATCCTTGGGGATAGGGGAGAAAGAATACCACCCATGTATTCCCTGCATGTCGTAGAAGGCAACTAAAACGGGAGGGAGCGGGACGCTGGAAATCCTCCCCTCCCTTTTTTTTTTTTTATTTTCCAAAAGAAGGAACAGAGAAGGGGGCCAGGTGAGGGTATTCCCTCAAAGGCCCAGTCCTCTGTTCTTAAGGCTACCTCGCTAATGTGGGAAATATTAAATAGTATGAAAGAAAAAAAAGAAATGTGAATATTTTATTTTACTGTAAGTACGAACATTAGAAAGGAGCTCTAGGTATTAGTATTAAGAAGAAACATTTAGTTGTGAATATTAGGTAGTAGTAGGTTGGAACATTTGGTAGGAGGCTCTGGAAATGCTCCTAAGGCTGCCCTCTGCCAGTGACTTTTTAAGGGCGAGGTACTAAAAGGCAAAGGAGCATATCTGAGATCACCAGTTATTGATATTCTTTTGCCGAGGATACATGCTTGAAGGATTTCCTGAAGGGAGAGGGTGTTGGAGATGTAGATAGGTAAATTTAAGTACGTTACAGAGTTATTTCATTTTTCATACTTGTTTACCATTTTCTGTGTAGCAAGGCAGTGCCAGGAACACATGAAGAATGGCCTTATTTGCTCACCTCCTCTGTAATTGTCTTATAATGCACTGAAACCAGAGCCCCCTAACCACAGCTAAGACCCACTGATCTTTGTGTTTCCATATACATAAAGAAGGATAATTTTACCATTAAAATCATGAGCAACTAACAGTCTTCGAGTTCTAACATAATGTAGTGTATATTTATAATGCAGAGTAGATTTAGGTTACAAGGAATATATGTTTATGGGTTTGACATAGAGGTTTGATAATCTTTTTTCAAGCTTTGTATTCTAAAAATCTATTTTGCATGTTCATGCAAAATAATTCAAAATTGGCTAAGATGGAAGCTGCCTTGTTTCAGCATGGAGCCATAGTCATGCTATATGATCCCTGCACTCAGCCAACACTGGTTCATCAACTCCGCAAACTGGTTAGGAAGTGCATTCGTAAACACATCATCACGCCATATACATTGCTGTCTCGAGAAAGGGTAAGTTATTTCATGTATAAGGAGTAATGAATGTCATCCCTTTAACAAATGATTTGGATTGTTAACTTATTCTTAATCACTCTACAATGATTTGTTTGCATGAAGTATTTTGATATGCAGGTATGAAATTTGATTTTAAGCACTATTTCTTTTCATTTTTAGTACATGTTAGTTTTCTGCCTCAATAAGAGAGGGTAAGTTTTTGAGAGAGTTCCCATTTACTTTTTAATTTTCATATGGTCATCCTTAAGCCAAGCATAACTGAATTCACATAATTGTATATGTAATGTTAACATACATTATCACCAAACTTAAATTTCCTACTTTTAGTGCTCCAGATATTTTATTTTGGTTCCAGTATTTCATAAGACAACCTTCTTGCTCATGGTCACAACCATTATCTTAATCACTGTGGTACAGCTTTCCAAGTAAAAGGGTTCTTGCACATGTCATCTTCCTCATTACTTTACATGTATATTCATGCAGTCCTGATTTACAGACTTTGGTCTCAGCACCATATTTACTTTCACTAAGAGGATGCCTTTTTCCCACAGCCACTAGCATTGTTAGCTTGGGGATGCAGTCTTGAGATGTCTACTGTAAATGAGAAGGAAGTCAAGACTTTCATCAAGAAGCATGGTCTCCATGGACCTGAGGGACACTATGTTCAAGATGGAACATATAAGGAAGGGCTCATTAGGAAAGCTGAATATCCTGCAGACTATGAGGACAAGGAATCCAACCTGTGTATGTCATAAAACATCCAAGTATAATCAGCTTTTAGACAAGGTACATACTTTTCTGCTAAAGCAATTTTTTAGAGCCTAAATTTGATATTTTATGAGTTACCATAATCCCAAAGTTTAATGCATTACAGTATATGGTTTGGTTCATTGTATTATTATTATGGTTTGGTTCATATTGTATATTAATTGCTTTAACAATAATTCCAGGTATTCCTAACCCTTTATTGTTTAATTTGATAAAAAAAATGTTGAAAATTCCCTGAAATGAAAGTGATGGTCACCTTGGTAAATAGTCCTATATAAGAGTGTAAAATCTGAAGTAATGCATTGCTTTTCATGTCATGAGAAGGTTTATTTACCGATATAAAAGGGGATGATGTGGACTCGGGTTCATGATTATACCAATCTTTGAATGTTATAATTTGAATGTTTAAGGTAATAGAAATATGAAAATGGGAAAAATCATTGCTTGACCCAGTAAAAAGTGGAGACAAGATTTTTTTTTGCACATATATGCTACAAGAAAGCTAACTTTGATTTCTTTGGAAATGAATATTTTGAAAGTATATGAATGATATATTGTTCTGCAATTTTCTTGCTGGCTGGTATGCATAAAGAATTTCAGCAAATTTAATATGTCATAACTTTGAACCAGTTGATATTTTAGTTTGTACCTGTATATTGTGGTTTCGGTGTATTATACATGATTTCTAGAGATTGAGTGTTAACGAATGTGGCCTTTGTGGTCTTTTCCTAGCACTACCTCGCATGCATGCGGGGGAAGGGGTTGTCATTTCATGTGTGGCGGGGTGGCAACAGGAATGAATAAAGGTAGTAAGTATGAATTATGTACATGTGTATATGTCTATGTATGTATATGTACATTGAAATGTATAGGTATGTATATGTGCGTGTGTGGACGTGTATGTATATACATGTGTATGTGGGTGGGTTGGGCCATTCTTTCATCTGTTTCCTTGCGCTACCTCGCTGACGCGGGAGACAGCACCAAGTATGATAAATACAAATATACCTGTATATTGTAGCTGGACATTTTTGTTGATACTCAGTGCAGAGTATTAAAATTTTGTGAATATTTAGTTTGATAAAGGAATCCTTAAATACTTATTTATAACACAGGTAGATCTTCTGTGTGAATTTCCATAATCCAACATCATCTAAAATTCAATTACCTTCACATTAAGATTCCTACAAAAATGGTACAAGTGTGTCTGAAGGTTATAGCTTTATTTTCTGTTTTCTGCTGTAGCCTATGCCCCTGGTTTTTCATTATTCTTCCAATTAGAATTTGAGATGGCTGTGTTCTTCTCTTTTCATAGGTACATCTCTTACTTCTGCCGTTTTTGCATTTATAATCACATTCAACAAGCAAACATCCAGATGATAGTGCTGGTTGTAGTGGTGCTGAGTAATTATGATTGGGTTACCATGATGTAATGCCAAAAATCCTCAGAAGTATGGGTGAGTCATTTTATCATATTTAAAACTGTCATATATGACAGTAGAAGTGGAGATGGAGGATTTTTTTTGTATATTTTATGTAATTTATATTCCGATATTACATAGTTCCCATAGTCAAGAAGACCAGCCACACGAGATTGGACCTTTGAGATGATTTCTTTCCCTAAAACAGTAAAGCTGAGGGATTCTCACCCTTCTTTTGTCTTTCCCCTTTCAGCTAACCATCCCTTTTCTTTAAGAATCAGGTCCACCAACACCTGAGGAGCTTGTCAATTCCTTTTGTAGTTTTTCTCACTTGTCATTTTCTCACTTATGAGGTGGCTATAATTGGGAATATTTTTGCCTGTGCTGTGTTGACTTCTGGAGACAGAAAAGCTGTCATGAACTGTATGCAGAAATGTCAATTGAAATTAGGAAATTAAAAGACCTAGAAAAGCTGTCATGAACTGTATGCAAAAATACCAGTTAGAATTAGGAAATTCAAAGGCTGTCTGAACTCAATGGAAAGATAAGTACCTATGATCCAAAAAATGTAATTCTTGTATAAGTCCCAAGGAATTGGGGCAGGAGATCTACCTGTATGAAAAAATTCATACTCATGAGTGTCAGCCACTAGAAGTAGATTCTGTAAGATACTCACAATGTTAACTATATTTGTGCATGTGTGCAATATTTGATTTCCACTATATTAAAACTGTTCATACAGAGTGATTACTTAGTTATGTTAGCATGAGATACCCTAGATAGTTTCGGTAGCCTGGTGGTACTCTAAATTATTTTAGGTTCCCATATCTTGATCTAATCATATTTGTCCCAGAAAGTTTCTTAAAAAGAATGAATATTGTTAAAACTAATGATTTCCATATATTTCATTGACAGGAGTATTAACATATGTAGTCATAATGTATTAGGTTTAATATAAGGAATAAGTAAAGTATTAAGGTAAAAAGAAACATAGGGGATCTCTTGAAATTTTATTTCATAAAGTTTTTAATAATTTACCTCATCAGTAATAGTTTGTATTTATACTAGAAGCCAATTGGAATCTCAGTTTACTGATATTATATCATACCCAAAGATTACTTTATTTGGAATATACATTATACTTTTTTTTTTTTTTTGATATGCAGTATATAAACCGAAGTGATATTTAAGGCTTTCAAGTGCTTCCATCTTTTGTTAACTCCAATTCGTTTCTAACAGTACAAAACAAATGGTTGTCAGCGGATCAAACAACTTGTACGAGTAGGACTACCACTTGTTTGCTTTCATTGTCTGTAATGTGGAAATGATCTCTCACTTTAGGAGGAGTTATGGTTAATAGGCTTAACATATTTTCTCTGTTTCACAACTGTCCCATGTGTTAAATTTCATGGGTGTTTTCAGGTATTTGGAAAAGATCACTGTACCTTCAAAGATGCAAAGAAGGTTGAAAGAGTTACCAGGTTTGAAGGGATATGCTAGTTACAGTATTATATCAGAATGAGTAAGGATGGTTGCATTGCTAAATGAATGTTCTTTTTCTACCTGAATGTTTGTACAAGAGGCAGCATTTAAATCTTTAGATTTCACTGTTATTACTGAAGCTGTTAGTTCAGTAGAGACTAGATGTTATATATCTTGGTAACAAGTAGCAGATAGTACTTTCACTTGTAAATCCTGATTTTACCTCCTCCTGGCTAAACATAAGATATTGTCATCAGACATTGTCTCTGCATACACAAACACACATTTTTCTTTAATATTTGCTTGCTATTTCCTACATTAGTGAGGTAGCACCAGGACCAGAGGGCCACACATGGTCATATCCATTCTCTTGATGTCGTGTAATGCACAGAAACTACAGCTCCCTATCACAACCAGGCCCCACATACTTTTCCATGGTTTATCCTAGTGCTCCACATGCTCTGTTTGTCCATCAATGGCATGTAGATCCCAGTACACCACAGCGTTCCAGTTCACTCATCCCATGGAAACTTTTCACCCTCCAACATGTTCAGGCCCTGATTGCTCAAGATCTTTTTCACTCCATCCTTCCATCTCCAGCTTGGTCTCCCTGTAATTTCCTCCACTTCTGACACACACATTCTCTTTGTCAACCTTTCCTCACTCTTTCTTTCCATGTCTGAACCATTTCATTGCAAATGTATATATTCGTGTGTGTGCGTGAGAAGCGGAGGGAACAAGAACAGGGTGACCAAATGGGAGATGGAAGCATGTAGTGAAAAAGATTTGATTGATTGGGGCCTGAATATGCAGGAGGGTGAAAGGCATGCACAGAATAAAGTGAATTGGAACAGTGTGGTAGACTGGGGTCAACATGCTGTCGGTGGACTGAACTAAGGGGTATCAATCCTCAGAGGAAAGGTCCGTGGGGCCTGGTTTTTGAATAGGGAGCTGTGGCATTGGTGCATTACATGACACCTATTGAATGGATGTGAGCAGATGTGGCCTTTCTTTGTTCCTTGCACTACCTCACTAACATGGGAAATGATGATCAAGTATGAAAAATTGAATAAATCTTATTGATTATTGGATTTAGGCAACCATTCATCTGGAAATACACAGTTGAGGCATTACAACATATGTTACAGAACTGGTAGGTCATGATAGGTACTAGTTGACTAATCATACAAAAGCATAAGATTTAGGCGAGATGGATATTTCCACACTTATGATAAGCTCATTGGTGAAGTACATCTAGATAGGATAGCATATATACAAGGATTTTAAATTATGCAATTGATTGAATATAAAGTGGTTAATAGTTAGTAATACAGTAGTTGACCTACCATGTCACCCAACTTACAGAACTAAGCTGTTCACAATTTTAGGTATAGGACTTTTCATCTATGTGAGTGTGTGTTTATGCCCATCCATCATGGCAGCCATTGTTATGAGCCTAACAGGCTACTTGAACATTTCTCGCTGATATTTTATATATTTGATATTGTAAAGTAACTGTGATGACACTGAAAAAGTACATCATAGAAATTAGATTTATTTTGATATTCTAAGTTTTTTGGAAGTTGCAGATGACATTCCATTTCAGTTCACAGTATTTGTACAACAAATGGTATTCTACATTTAGTCATTGCAACTAAATCCCATATATTTTGTGTAGTATTTATGTACTTTTTAAAAACTTGATAATATTGGTTTACTTACTGTTTTATTAGATGCACCAAAGCAGATTTTTTAAAGACTAGTCTTTCTTTGGCGATGTATCGTAGGAAAACTTTTTTTTCCTTTTAAGCATTTCATCTTTCTTTGGTGCTGTATCCTAGGAAATGAGGGCTTTGTCGGTCTGGTGTCCAAGGTATTAGAGCAACTACCATATACACTCGTCTGTGTCTACCTCAGGTTTGAGGGTAATGGAACAACAATCAGAGTAATAAAGCACCATATTTTTTGGCATGTAACTCATTCCAGAAAATCTTTACTAAAAGAGAGTGTCCTACAAACTGAGGTTTCCTGATCCTGAAACACCAAGTGCTGAAGGCAAATTACCATTCATTATTACAGCATGTAGTTTCAGCGAAAATATTGTATAATTCCATTCAAGTATTTTCGTCAATTAGGATAAAATGTTATTGTAATACAAGTGAACTGAAAATCATTTAAAAATCGCATACTGTAACATCTTTTGAGCAATGAAAGATGGCGAAAGTTAATTGTATGTCATTTTGTCCCACTTTCCACTTTAATCTATTTCATTTTGGCAAAAATATTACATTTCCGCAAATGTATCATATCAAGCACAGTATGAATAGAATAGAATATTGTAATAATATTTTAATTAAAAACTTGTTAAAAGAATGAGCAACATCTCATGAACATTGGAAGGTTAGGTAAAGTCTTTTGTTTTCATATATTCTATCCTATTTTACATTGAAATACATCATGTTTCAGCAGTACTAATTATAATATATTCATTCGGGCACAGAATTTCAATTTGTATAATGTATTGTTATTTATTGCGAATTATAATTTTGATATAAGTTTAACTGAAAATGATTAAAAAAATACGTACTGTCTAGCCGATATGTTAGAGCCCTGGTTGTGGAGGCTTTGTATCGGCTCTTCCCAATCGCCTTTACCATTAAGTTACACTCAAAGTGTGTTTACACTCTTATTGCTTCTCATTTTCCAAAAAGTCATTTTTATATAATACAATGTTACAGTACTTTTAATTACTAATTGGTACGTATTTTGTTTCCATTGTTTACTGGCAGTAACTGGTAAATATTTTTCATGTTTGAAACTAAAAGTTGCTCCTAGTCCTTCCCATCATGCATGGATTTCAACCCAATGAAATTATTACTCATGTATAGGTTGACCCTAAATTTTGGCCTAAAAATTTGGTCTTTAAAACTCGAATCATATGTGAGTATATATGGTATATGCATTGTATTTCATTGTCTTGGTCCCAGATGTGAAAGTGCAAGTACTATACACTGTGATGTACATTTTGCAAAGGATGGTAAATAGGCCTAATAATGGTTGTCAGAATTGTAAAGCTTGTAGTCTATGAAAATACCAGTCACAAGATTCTTGTTAGATCTAGAGGTTAATTGTGCTGCAAGTATTGATGTGTTCTTGCACAGCTATTATGTATCCCAGCAATTTTGTACTCAAACTGTTTTAAGTAAATGTTGCAGTATCACAGTTTACAGAATTCTAAGTACATGTAATGCACAAGATATCAGCTGTATGCCTACAATACTTGTCAGTAGTTGGTGTATTAACTGTAAGAGTATTTGTATCAGTGCAGCAGTCTGTGTTTGTAGTTCTGTTGATCAGTGAATTGATTTCAGTTATACATTATTGAAAATTGGTAGGTTTTGGATCAGAAACAATTATAAACGTCAAGAAGTGTGAACCTAGTATACATTTTAATTAATCATCTAGGTTACAGCACTGAACATGTCCATGATTCAAGATATTCCTATTAAAAAGGTTTTAGTTTTCCATGATTTGAATATATTTTAATAAACATACAACTGTCACAAGCAGAAATTATGGTTAAACATTTCATGGGTTAATGCAATTGTTGAAGATATTTAATTGAACCATATGTTCTTTAGTGCACTTCATTTAATGTTGGAGGCTGTGATAAGTGTCAGGAAATATTGTGAATCTGCTTGCCCTTAAATAGGCATAAGCAGTACTTTGAGTCCATAGCTAGAAACTGGATAGTACAGATATTAGAAAACTAGATTTTTGATTAAAAAGGGATTACCTGATCATGAGTGCTTGTTTTGTATATCCTGATATGTATGTGTGAACTCTGTTATTGGGGACATCGATTTTTTTTTTTTTTCATACTATTCGCTATTTCCCGCGATAGTGAGGTAGCGTTAAGAACAGAGGACTGGGCCTTTGAGGGAATATCCTCACCTGGCCCTCTTCTCTGTTCCTTCTTTTGGAGAAAAAAAAAAAAAAAAAGATATATGCATGTAATCATTTCTCCAGAATATAATGTTTGCTAGTGTAGCACTGAAATTTCCTCCTTTCCCCATTTCTTTCTATAGAGGAATGAAATTCAGTAGTTATTTGCTGACAAATCTCAAGTCATTTATTCAAATTCCTCAAAATAATCAAATTATGTAACTGGTTAGTTGTGTATAACATCTGGCTCTAATTATTGTATGAATCGGTCAGTAAATCATATTTGACTAACTGGTGCATAATTTTTACTACCTTCTTTGGAAGGATGGGCATCCTCGTGTCATCCCATAGTACACGAATAGCTTTTCCAAGGAAAGTAAATTGGCGACCATCTGTTTCTGGATGGCATAAGCCAAGAAATGAAAAAAATATTACTGGACAAAACTTTATTGAACAATTTTGGATAAGAGTTCTACAAGTTCCAGCACAGAGCTTGGTCCAGTGTGCTAAGATGTAAAACTGTTTCCATACTTCTTTCAGTATAACTTGTATGTTCAAAGAGACTTGTCTCCACCCATAACAATACTTTCACACACATGTAATTGATCTTTAAAACAATTTCTATGGCATCCCAAGCTCGGAACAAACCGCTTATGTAAAAAAAAAAAAAAAAAAAAAAAAAAAGGATTAATGCTAATTATAGGTCAATAGTTTATTACACAATGGAAGAATCTTGTGCGTTTCAGTTCAGTTCTCCCCATTAATCATCAGCATATTTTTAGTTCTCAATTGCTCATGACTATACTCAATTGTACCTTTCTATCTGCCTACATTAGTGTTCATTAATACCAAATACTTATAAAGACATTAGTTTTTCATTCAGAGTAGTAGACACACACATCAATCACTTTTAATGTCATTCATCAACAAAGATCATCGGAGATCCACCATTCTATCCAACTCTTGAGATTTGGCTCAAAATCGTCCTTGGCATCTGATCAAAACTCCCAATGTTTTAGATGCAAAACAGCCATTGTGTACGGTGGTGTTTCCAAGATGTCATAATGATGTGCGATTATGGAGTTGTAGGTTCGTATGAATGGTTCGAGACTGATAAATAGTGGAGTTGGTAGGAGTGGTTTAGGATGAGTAGTGTGTGGTTAGTATGAGTAATGTGGGGTTATGAGTGGTGTGCAATTAATATGAGTGATAAAGAGGTGGTATAGGGTTGATACGAGTAATTTGAGGAGGAATGAGTGATGGAGTGGTACGAGAGGATTAGAGGTGTTATGAGTGGTGGTGGTTGGATTGGTATGGGTGGCATAGCAGTATAAAGGGTGCGAGGTTGGTATGTGTGGCATGGGTTTGGTATGATTGGTGTGGGGCTGGTATCAGTTGTGTGAAGATGGGACAAGTTGTGTGGAGCTGTTACGAGTGTTTGAGGCAGATACGAGTACTGCGGGGTTGGTAAACAGTGTAGGGATGGTATAAGTAATGTGGAAGTGATACGAGTGATGTAGGATTAGTGTGAGCGTTGTATGAGTGGTGTGAGGTTGGTATGAGAACTGCTGGGTCAGTAGGAGTGGTATCCATTTGGAATAAATGCTGTAAGGGTTAGTATGATTGGTGTGGAGTTGGTAGGAGTGATGCGAGAGTGATATGATTGGTGTGAGTGACATGGTGCTATGATTCGTGTGAGGGTAGTAAGAATGGTGTAAGGTTGGTAGTGGCTTAGGGTCTGTGGTAGTGTTAAGGGATGGATACAAGTGATGTGGTATGTGTACGAGTCGTGCAAGGCTGGTATGAGCGCAATGAGGACGGGATGAGAAGTATGAGTGGCGTGGAGGTAGTATGGGCGATATGGAGTTGCTGTGAGTAGTGATATTTCTATGAGTATTGCAGGGTTGGTACGAGTGGTGTGAGGTTGGTATAAATGTGGGTTAAGTTTGAATGAAGTGGGGTCGGTATGAATGGTATAGGGGTGGTATGAATGCTGTGAGGTGGGATGGTATGAATGCTGAGAGGTGGGATGGTACGAGTGAAATGAAGGAGGTATGAGTGGCTCCGAATTGGTGGGTGTTGTGAGGTGGGAATTGGTGGTGAGGGTGATATGTGGTGTGAAAGTGATATGAATGCTGTGCGGCGTGGTATGAGTGGTTTGGGGATGGAATGAATGATGTGGAGTTATGAGAATTGAGAGGTTGGTATAAGTGGCGCGAGGTTCGTACAAGTGGTGTGAGCTTGGTATGGGTGGTGACGAGGTAGTATGAATGATGTGGAATTGCTATAAGTGGTGTGAGGGTGGTATGAGCGTTGTGAGGGTAGCTATGAGAGGCCCAAGATGAGTGCGAGATTAGGATGAATAGTGTGACGTTGGCTTAAGCCATACGAGGTTGGTATGAATGGTCTGATGTTGGTGAAAGTGGTTTGGGGTTGATGCAAGTGGTAAGAGGACGGGAAGAGTCGTACAAGTGGTGCGGGGTTGATGCGAGTGGTGAGAGGATGGGAAGAGTCGTACGAGTGGTGTGGGGTTGGTATGAGCGATGTGGGATTGGCATGAGTGGTGTGGGGTTGGATGTCAAGTGTGAGGTTGGTATAAGTACTATGAAATTGTGTAAGAGTTGGTGTGAGGGTAGTTATGAGTAGTGTGCTTTTAGCTTGAGTGGTGTAGGGCAGTGTGAACAGTGAAGGGTTAATATGAATAGTGTAAATATGTCACGAATGTTGTGTTTTTGTTGTTACGAGTGATGTGAGGTTGATTTCCATGGTGTGAGGTTGGTATTTATTGTACGAGGGTAGGTAAGAGTAATGCGAGGGTAGGACGAGTACTCTAGGATTGGCCTGAGGGTTGCGACGGTTAGTATATGTGGTGTGAAGTTGGTATGAGTGATGTGGGGCTAATATGGGTGTAACGTGTTGTATGAGGGTAGTACGTGTGGTGCGAGGATATATATATATACAAGGCAGTATAAATGGCGTACAGGTGGTAAGAGTAGTTTGATGGTGGTATGAATGGTATGGGGTTGGCACGAGTTTTGTGCGGTGGCATGAGAGGTGCGATGGTAGTATGCGAGTAATATCAAGGCTGGTGTGAATGCTGATTTGAACGTGCGGAGTCGATAGTGATGTAAAGATGGTATGAGAGATGTGAGGATTGGTTTTGTGGTTTGGATTTCGTTATGAATGGTAAAAGGGGGTGGAACATGTGGTGTGACGGTGTTGCGAGTGATACGAGGTTTATACGAGTGGTATGAAGGTGGTACGAGCCGTGAAAATGTCTGATTGGTGCGAGGGAGATATGAAAGCCAAAATAAGACAAGACCTGATGGTCTATGAAGAGTTTATTAATTGCTGGAAAACAGTACATGGGAATGAAAGATAAGAAGATCTGATGATCTATAAGGATTTTATCACTGTGGGACAGTAACATCATCATGAACTGCTAATCTGTGTAGATGGAGAAGAGATAAGTGAAGCAATGGGGGAAGGAAGGGTGTATTATGAGTAGTGCAGGGAGTATCACCTTACAGCAGCAGCAGTGATGAGGATATGAGGAAAGCTGACATCTACAGAAGTTACGAGGAAAGGCTACGAAGGAAGGCCACATATATATATGGCTGCGAGGCGTGGGCTATGGATAGAGTTGTGCACAGGAGGGTGGATGTGCTGGAAATGAGATGTTTGAGGACAATATGTGGTGCGAGGTGGTTTGATCGAGTAAGTAATGTAAGGGTAAGAGATGTGTGGAAATAAAAAGAGTGTGGTTGAGAGAGCAGAAGAGGGTGTTTTGAAATGGTTTGGTCACATGGAGAGAATGAGTGAGGAAAGATTGACCAAGAGGATATACGTGTCAGGTGGAGGGAACGAGGATGAGTGGGAGACCAAAGTGGAGGTGGAAAGATGGAGTGAAAAAGATTTTGAGTGATCGGGGCCTGAACATGCAGGAGGGTGAAAGGCATGCAAGGAATAGAGTGAATTGGAACGATGTGGTATACCGGGGTCGACATGCTGTCAATGGATTGAACTAGGGCATGTGAAGCGTCTGGGGTAAACCATGGAAAGTTGTGTGGGGCCTGGATGTGGAAAGGGAGCTGTGGTTTCGGTGCATTATTACATGACAGCTAGAGACTGAGTGTGAACGAATGGGGCCTTTGTTGTCTTTTCGTAGCGCTACCTCGCACACATGAGGGGGGAAGATGTTGTTATTCCATGTGTGGCGAGGTGGCGATGGGAATGAATAAAGGCAGACAGTATGAATTATGTACATGTGTATATATGTATATGTCTGTGTGTGTATATATATGTGTACATTGAGATGTATAGGTATGTATATTTGCGTGTGTGGATGTGTATGTATATACATGTGTATATGGGTGGGTTAGGCCATTCTTTCGTGTGTTTCCTTGCGCTACCTCGCTAACGCGGGAGACAGCGACAAAGCAAAATAATATATATATATATATATATATATATATATATATATATATATATATATGGTCTGGAGTAAGATTGTCAGAAATAAACGTTAGCAAGATGAATCTGTATCAATACTCAAATGTTTTAAGGCAATTATGATTATCTACGTAAATTGATAATGAAAAGGAGAGATCTCAGTATGCGGTCGATTGTGCTGTGATCCACCTTATTGTGAATTTCGAAAGCCTGTAGCAGAATTATATACCTTCTGAGAACGCCAACACCAAAGAAAAACAATTACAACTGGAAAGCCTTCTAACAAGATAAATCTTAAGATGGAAACAATATCAATGAATTATCGAGATCGATCTTACACGAATATAAAGACTAACCTCTTCTGAACACGATGACACGATCTGACGCTGAAGTAAGGGGTCAGGTCCATCCCAACAAAGGCTATTCATACCGATGCGTCCAAGTGTCGTATCCTGTTCAATGACCAGACTCTTGTGCTCAAGAGTCGTTCAGTCGTGTTCAAAGAGCCATACAACCATACATATACTGCCAAAGGAAGACAGAAAACCCTCGTCCCTTCTTGTAAACTTATTACGATTCAAAGAGATATCCAGACCAGACGCTTTCTTGACGCTGTGTAATCAGCGTATCAAGACTGACTGTCAGGTTGGTAGAGGTGACCTTCCCGAGCACTGAAGCAGACGGGCATATAATCTGGGATATAAATATAAAAACTGCCAGACAGGGTATACTATTATCCGAAACAGACTTCAAGTAGCTTTAGAATATATAACTTTGATCCTTGAACACTGCAGGTAATAATGATATAATTAGAGGAATCTCTTTTGCTCAAATGGAGAAGTTCTAATGATCCTAAAATATAACTAATATAAAACATGTGTTATAATCATTTTTGCATATCATTCTCAGTGACCTATTTTTTTCCTCAGTTAAATGTGGGAACTCCTTACGTGACATCATGACCTGTCTTTAACCGCTCCATATATATATATATATATATATATATATATATATATATATATATATATATATATATATATAATCTTCAACAAAGAACATTATAATATTAATCAAAAAAACATTTAATGTACAGACGGACTATGAGATTCACAAAATCATTTGAAAACGGAAAAATCAAATAACGAAACGAGCCGAAATATATACAATATCGAATATGTATTTCTCTGGTAAACAGCATCTCAGATTCTTTAAATCATTTTACGATGTGCGAGACATCGAGGTTTTAAAACTCTGGGCTTAACCGCAGTGTAGCGTGAGGACCGAGCCACCATTACCAACGCGTCTATCACAGGAACAATATGTATGTATGCGTACTATTCCCTGTAGCAGCCAATACTGATACGTCAGATATTACTGAGAGCGAGAGAAGATAATTAAGCGACGCAGTATTTCATTTTGATTCCTCTCTCTACACAGTTCATCATGCAAACTAATCGTCTAAACTTATACGAGAACATTTTACGCTCAACGTATTTCCATGGTTACATGGAGGGAGTCCTACATACAGTGAAAGTATGTGGTCACGGAAGACGACGCTCGTTTAGGCCAGGGATTACGTTCGATTTATATAAAGTTTAAGGATTTTTTTAGGTTTTAAGTTCGGTTAGAAAAAAATTGGCTTCGACTCCTGCCAAACGACTAAGAGAAGTATCAGGAAAAATGACAAGATCTCGTGTGAACTTTAGTTCTGTTGGTTCCCGAGGCTGCAGACTTCTAGAATCGTTTAAAGTATTTGCGTGGATATCCACTTGGTGAACGATTTGAACAGAGAATTTAAAGTGAAACGACCAAATTTCCCTATAAGCTTACTAGGAGCCGAGCCTTAATACTGCAACAAAGGAGGAATTAGAAATGAACACGAATAAATTTCTGCCTGGCGGAACGCCGGTGACCCGGCGAAGCTGGCAGACGGTGCACCGTATTGATCTAAGGCGTCCTCGTCACGTCATGCAATACACACCTTTTTTCCTACAGCTGCTATCGATTTCGTTCATTGTAAAGCGTTCAGATTACACCATGCAAGACTCCAACGCATATTAATCTATAAGGGGTTAGGTTAGATAATTTCACGTAATGACAATCATGATCAACTTTTCGTTTCCCCAAATCAAGAACATGCGCTTCAAACCGCATCGACATAACTCTGCGAAAAGTTTCAGATCGCAGAATCCTAGATGTGCACCTGGAAAATCCAGGAGAGTTGGGGTTGCGCGAGGTAATGGCGACAATTAGTTCCGGCGCACGAGCAGAAACACCAGTGGCTTCCGGAGTCTCAGCCTGGCGGAGGTACGATGACAGACGATACGTACAGAGCCGCTCGTCGTCTTCCACTCGAATGAAATCAGGAATATCAAAACTATGATGTCAAACGGAGTCTGCCATGATAGGACGAGGCGTCATTATCTGTACCACTACAAGTTTAGAGAAGGAATAAAATCATCAGTTCTGGAATGACTTCCCGATGTATTTTCCAGTTTCTTGGAGTGTGCGCAAGCATTACCCCCTCACGCCCAGCACGTCGCTATTTGCATAATATTCTCTTCAGTACGAGTGGCGTATTATACCGAATGATTATGCTTCAGCATGAGTACATATTCGGTCCAAATATTACTGCCATATTGTATTTGATGACCGAGAGCCATGGAATGAATGAAACTTGATGCGGTTAAGCGGTGTGCAAGGGGCGAGATGGCGCGAGATGCTGTCATCCGAGGAAAATGGCGGAGTAAGGGAGGAAGCGGGAAGATGCCGGCGGCCTCCAGAACACTGCGTGCGATATGACACTGCTCGGCACACACCTCCCTCCCTCTCCCACACGGCTCACAAAACTTCAAAGTGGACTCGAAGTCGTATATTTCCCGAGAGAAATGGCTTTAGTACAAACACCAACACGTAGATAGCTAGTCAACGACGACCAGAGGAGGGAGTTCGGAAGCAAATAAGCGAGCGACGTCTTGGCACCAGCCTGGCGCGTGGACGGCGGGGGGGACAGTGCTAACCCCCTCGCAGTCAAGGAGGCACTTGCTTTATTAACTATCCTGAACTACCAATTGCCGAGGGAAACGAGCTCAGATGTGAACCGCCAGCACAGCTTACGAGCATCCACGTAACACCAACCTTCCGCCTAACTTATAAAAAAAGAAATTACGGAACTGTATACATGTTCTTTGCCCAGTAGGTGACCACTCTTGCACGGGGCGGCTGCGAATTTCAATCTTCTGGCTTGTAAGGTTTGTTCTATATTACCCCACTGTATAGATACGAACCTCAACGAGGACGTAGGAGGGTACTGTTATCCCCCATTTTTTACCATCGCGTCCTGCGGCACGTTAGAGCTATGCTATTGGTCGACTTCCGCCCATGTGTATGTATAAATGCAGATGCCATCACGCGTTCCCACCATAAATCACGGAGACGTTCATTTAAGTCCTGGTACACGTGCAACACACACCGATTCTACCTTTCTCGTATATTTTCTTCTGCATTGCTTACAATCTCTCTCAATGTAACGGAAACATTCGGGAAGTTACTTACAATTAACGTATCACACATTCTTCAACTACATACGGAAGAAGTGAAGCAGACTAGTAACTTACCCAAGTTTACATATCCCCAAAGCTTAACACGTCTTAGTTTCTTCGAGTTGTCGAATGTTCTTGTTATCAACTTTATGAATCATTCCATCGTCTTGATAATTTTCTCCAAATTCACCGAATGTAAACTTACAGATTTGGCGATGACCTTGTATGTTCTTATGTCAATCATACAATTTCAAAGCGATTGTGTTCCATAGGAAATGAGTTCAACCAAACTATTTTGAGAAGAAACTACCACGAGACTATGACCTGAATTCACATGACCTCAAACCTTGCGGACTAACTACCAACAGTTAATTCTAGATGCATCAGAGTGGGTGGTTAAAAAGATACGTACAGACACCTTCCTATCCCGTTTTTGTTCCTCCTTTTTCTTCAAGATTTGCTTACCTAACCCCATAATTAGAAGTACACCCGATATGGTTCACAGGTATATATGGGTGTGTAAATGGGTTCTAGGGTGAATTACTCCTCCACTGCATTCTTATGGAAAGGACAGAAGTCATGACCTGATGGTCTATGACGAAGGTATCTGCTGGGAGGGACAATGCATGGGACGGACAGATAACAGGAGACCTACTGGTCTATAACGAGGGCATCTGCTTGGAGAACAGTAATGGAATCCTACGTTTCGATCCTGTATAGATGGTGGCAAGATGGTAAAGTAGTCAAATAACTGGACAAACAAAAACAAACTGACGTGGAACAAAACTTACTCTCAGAGAACTACCATTCCAAGAGGGAAATTTGGATTTATTCATGACGGAGGCACCGTCAGAAGTTCAGAACTTCCAAGGGGGGGGAAAAAAAAAAAAATCACGGAAATGCATTATATGTCACCAAAACAAACAATTATAATTTCACGAAAGACTTGCTCTCATACTAGAACACTCTGCAAACAGCAAATTTCCTTTACCGTTTGCATAATGCAATGTACCTCTACAGAATCTGAATGCAAACAAGTCTGAATTTTCAGTAAGCGAGCCTCAGGTGTGAACGATACATCTCGTCATAAGAACAAAGTACTGGAACACTTGGTCCCCATATACACTACAGAGATATTCAGAAACCCAACGATACTCGTGGGAAACTCGACGAAGTAAGAGCGGAAACTGAGGCCATCGCGACTACAAATGAGAGCGTTTTAAGGTTCCTCAAACCGTCTTCCGCTTCTGTATGTAATATTACGGACGTGCAAGTGGTAAAGCTCGTGAGCCCACCGGATAAATATCTCCTAAGTGTACTTGATCACCTTGGCTGTAGTGGAGATGTAGGCCTTTGGTCCGTGGATCAAACAACCCGATTGGTTAAGGGGAAAGTATATACTTTTATCCCAAGGTCTAACCGTGGAGCAAAGACACCCGTTCAAAACCGACGTAGGAAAATACGTGTATGTACGTATCTTCTTGCCCTTGTTCTCATTGCTTGTGGTGTATTTCAGACACGCTTTTTCCCCCCTTTCCTCACACCAGGGAGGCAAAATGAGCTCTGCATCACGGGCGTGACCGAACCAGACAAGGCCGCCTCTGAAACCGTTCAAAACACTTCCTCAATGAACGAGACAAAAGATTCTGGTATTATCTGAATCACACACTCGGCCACGTTCATACCAACCAGACCATCACTCAGTAACTTCCTTTTCCCTCAATCATTCTTTTCAATTTCTTTTCTGCTGTTTCCTTTCCTTGCTTATTTCCTTTAACTTACATTCTACCTACGTTTCTATCTTTCTCCCACCTGGAGTTTTTATTCTCCTTCCTTGTGCTCTGTATTATCTTTTCTTATATTTCATTTCCCAAGTGTGTTTTACGTTTTTTTTCTTCCAGGATCCTGGACTAAGGTTCCTTGGTCACCCTTGCACCTACTATCCGAGCGAAGCTGGTCAGCCAGCAGGATTTCCTCTACTCGGGTCTCCACTAACGAGATACGAAGAAAATCTGAAATTTCTGAGTTTTGATTCTGGGTGAAAACGAGTCTTTAGTATATCAAATTTCAGCAAGAAACGCAAAGCCTAAGTATATCCAACCTCTACAAGGAATCTAAGGCTACAGGGTACCAGATTTCCACGACAGATTTTATATAAACTTATACAAGAAATGATTCAAATACGCTTCGAACCCGAGGTCGAGACTTGTGTCTCGCCTGGCTTCACGACCCGCCCTTCGTACACTGAAAGGACCAACAGTTGCCATGGACCGCCGCCAGGGGGGCGCCAACGCCATCAAGACCAGACTTCCCTTTAAGCAGAAAAAAATAACTCCATCTCCATCATCATCGCTGCAGTCACATTACACGCCGGATTGCAGACGTCAAAATCCTATTGCGTTTTTCGGCCTTGGCGACACGCAGTCACACACACACCGGAGGCGAGTCGGGCTTCTCACAAATAAAGCTCAAATCCCAAAGGACTGTTTGGCTGTGCGAGCCCCACTGACGAGCGTTAATCCGTGTAAAATACGTGCGAAAAATGCTAGGTCTAGATACACGAATCTATACGAAAAAAAAAAAAAATTAAATGATGAATGAACAAGATGGAATTACTATGAATAAAATCTACAAAAGTAATTTTGGTTACAAACAATTCCTTCGTGGTATACGTAAGCATTTTCAGGAGGAAGCGACTAGGTATATAAAGCACCAAAATCACGCATTCGCATAGTGTCTGTTGTTCTCTCTCGTACTTTGAAATATATAGAAAGTTCTGTGATAACTAAGCATACAGCGAGTACACTTTGTATCATCAGGAGAACAATGTTGTTACTTAGTCAACACTTATTAATAATAGTGCACGTGAGGCAGACTGAGGTGGTTCCTGGTGCAGGAGGAAGAAGGCTGAAGTGGTTCCTGGTGCAGGAGGAAGAAGGCTGAGGTGGTTCCTGGTGCAGGAGGAAGAAGGCTGAGGTGGTTCCTGGTGCAGGAGGAAGAAGGCTGAGGTGGTTCCTGGTGCAGGAGGAAGAAGGCTGAGGTGGTTCCTGGTGCAGGAGGAAGAAGGCTGAGGTGGTTCCTGGTGCAGGAGGAAGAAGGCTGAGGTGGTTCCTGGTGCAGGAGGAAGAAGGCTGAGGTGGTTCCTGGTGCAGGAGGAAGAAGGCTGAGGTGGTTCCTGGTGCAGGGGGAAGCAGGCTGAGGTGGTTCCTGGTGCAGGGGGAAGCAGGCTGAGGTGGTTCCTGGAAGAGGGTGTTGCTGCAGCCCGAGGGGCCGGTCGTCCCCCTCCCCCAAGCCTGCCCGGCCAGGCATTGATCCTGCTGGTGTGTGTGTTGCCTAGTCCCTGCCCCCCTCCCCCTCATGCACGCCACGGTGGCGGTGGTAGTGATAGTGTTGGTGTTAATCTGATGATGTTGGTTGTCGAGTCTAATGTGTAGATAAGTACATTTCCTCCTCCAACAGAAATCATCGAAGACCCACTAAAATCCCTCTCACTCTACACTACCCCTCCAGGTCACCAACCCTGGTTCTCCATGTGGCGAGGTTGACCTCAGGCGAGGCTCTTGGACGCAGGCCGAGGAAGGCCATCTCGGGGTCATCCTGATCCCTCTCTCCTTCCCTATGGAGGAATGACCTCTGAGTCTCCCCCTCTCTGGGGAGAACATGTCAGTCACATGTCGTTCGATTGTCCGGGGCAAGAGATCAGAACTTGACGCACCTTGTGCGAACACATCATCGTCTGGACGTTTACACACAGGATCGCCTGGACTCATGCAAGGCCTAAGGGCGTCACCCCGAGAGCTTTTGGACAGTGCATGGCACCGCATGTTCTAAAACTCGTCCCAAATCACAGGCGGGGTTCCAATGTCTACCAGGAAGAGTCGAAGCCGCCTCCACGACTCAAAACAGAAATATCTGAACAAAAAGCTTACCCTAGAAATAAACTGGAATAAATGAAAGAGAAGCGACACCAAAGACTTGGAAGGTTCTACCAGACGATCTGAAGAGAAAGAATATATACGCTGATGAAATGCTTCAGAACTAAAATATTTTTATCCTTTCGGCGGGTATGATGATAATAGAATAATTAGCGATCTAAGATGGTATTATCATTATATATATATATATATATATATATATATATATATATATATATATATATATATATATATATATACATATATATATACATATATATATTTCAAGTCCTTGTGTTTTACCTGTAAATCTAGCCAAAACTGGTGTGGCCAGACTTGAGCATAAAACTCTTGTGGGTCACCTCCTTACTGATCGATGCGAGGTGGGGATAAGGGGGTCACTATATACCTTGCACGCGCGCCACCGTCGCCTGCAACTATTGCAGAGTTTCTTGAGAAAAATGATTCATCGGTCCTAAGTTAACAGTATGATAATTCCATGCAATGACCACGCATTAGAAATGTATGTATACAGGGCATTTCCTGTAACAAATACTACGACTCTTGTCGGAATACAGACACGAATCTATTATATAAAGGGTCGCGTGTACCGCGTTGTGAAAATACGAATTTTAAGTATGAAATTTGAAGCAACCAGCCAAGCGGCACCCCCGGCTCCAAGCAACCACAGAAACAAACTCCTTAAGCAAGCTAGGCTTTGCTCCGTCTTTTCCCTCTGACTAAACATTAAATTCTCGTTATTCTTTCATTTCCTATCAATTTCTGAAGACTGGCTCTAAAACAATACTGATTTCTACTTAAAGCAAGTGAGAGCGATAGATCAGAGGAGGACATCACCACCACCATTTTAGCAGACAAACTAAACCATTTCTCGACGCTTGTTTCACACCGAATTATTACCAATTACTATACAAGGCACCGTAAACACTAACCGACCTCAAAGACCTCATTACAAGTGGTCTTAAAGCTAAAGCTGCCAGGTATTTGGTCGCGTTGACGAGAGTCGTGCGTGGAGTAACGAACGTGGGAACACAAATCCGACGCTCAAACATTCCCCTACGGAGTTGCAAGCGACCGACCAGCCTTTGTCTGGCCTCGATACACGGCAGCCGTGATACCACAACACTAACTCCTGCAAGAATGACCTCAAATACTTAGAGAGAGAATCAAATTCCTCCCACAATCTTCATCAGAAGTGCAAGCAATCGAGGCCGAGCGAAGGCAACGGCCTGCGTGTGTCCGCGGGCGGCCATTACCAACAACCAACGCACCGCAGTAACGAGAGTTAAGAAAATTCCTGTCGTTAACCTCCAGCAGAAGCAGTTTCGTCGAGAAAACATTCCTTGACCTTAATTTGAAGGGAGGCTTCAGCAGTAGATGCATTAATAGCGGCACTTATCTTGTAATTACGTATAAAATATCAAAGTTTTTCGGATATGAAAAGAAACAGCGGAAGAGTCTTCAAAGATCCCTCCCGTTAACGAAAGTTATTATTGCTTCGTATTAGTCACTCGCAGACTGAAGCTAACTTAGGCTGCTGTAATTTGGGAGCCTCTGTTGCAGACACAACTTAAGTGTAATTACGTATTAATAAGCGATTCAGTATTATCTTTATCTACCAACAGTGCACAACTGTCGACCATTCTCTGAGGATGGGCACCTGGCTTGAATGGGAACCGACTGCCCTAGTCCAGGAATTGCTACTAGACTCAGCTTCGTACGTAGGTCGCACTGCTAACCATTATCATTCACGTAATACAACTATGCATAATGTTATGCGGTAAAAGGCTGGAGAGTTACTACTTGGTAATCAATGTAATGTATTTTAAGCTCTCGCTCTTTAATAGCTCAAAACTACATATTACAAAGTAGTCTAACTTTATCCTTGATTCGTTTTCTTAAAACACTTGCGCTAACAAGCTAAATTTCCTTGATTACGTGTTCTAAGAAGCTAAATTCTTCTAACCACACGTTGTAAGAAGCTAAACGTCTTTGACTATATAAGCTAAATAAAGTAAAAAAGATTTTTTCCTTCTACAGTGTGTCTGGAGCCTCTCTCTCAACCACAGGAGTAGTGGCAGGATGTGTATGGTGACTGACCATATTTTTTTAAAGCTCTGGTCCAGGGAACTGGAAATATGACTTCCTCTCGGTTGGGCTAACCACAAGACAGCCTTATCCTCCCAACAAGTCTCCAGGATTCTTGCTTGTTTGCGTCCGGTGTAGGGTAGGCTGGAGGCCATCCGTGACCACGCTTGTTCATGGAACAGTAAACGAGCCTTACGTAGATATAACACGTCCAGTGTGGCCTTACGCACCTTCCAAAATGAGAGTTTAGAAACAATCTCCATCACGAGAGTCCAGAGCCACTGTCTCCAAGTGTCTAAGGACATAGTCTCCACCTCCATCACGGGAGCGTCCAGGGACACATTCTCCATCACGAGAGCGTCCAGGGACACATCCTCCATCACTAGCTTCAACAAACTCGTCCTTCATGGCGGCTGCTGTTGGCGAGAACTACGAGATGCACAAATTTCCCAACGGATGTAAGACACTTGTAAAAAAAAAAATAAGAGGAAAGAATATAAAACCATCGAATGCTCGTGGAAGACAGCAACCTACTGGTATCGAAAGCTTGGGCAAGAATTGCTTTAGTTTTGGGAGTGACTGATGACAGAATACCTGTCGGTCTATGACCAGGTTATCTGCTGGAGGATAGTATAAGCATTCTAGATATTCAAGATGGATAGATGGAGATCGAATAGTGAAGCAGAAGGCTCCTCCCCACCCACCACTATAGATTGAGACAGGATAAAGCAGAGAGCTCATCCCCACAGCGAGAGACATGATGGACTCAAAGCGCTACAGTGAGGGACTTGTCGGCACTACTTAAGTCACTACGGGTCACAACAGGTCATTAAATGTCAATCACTGACCCTGGCCAAGTGATCATGTCTTATTTTCAACCGACGTAATTATAGTCGAAAGTCATTAGGTACAATATATATATATATATATATATATATATATATATATATATATATATATATATATATATATATATACACACACAAAAGCAGTGTGGGTGTACAAGGCCCGTTTTCTACTATCAGTGACACGAGTAAGTTCCAATACTTTCCAGGAACGCAAATTGCTACGATTCGATCCAACGGATCGAGGTCACTGAACATACCAGCTTGCTCCCTCTAGCCAGCGTGGTGGCCTCAGCCCAATAGGTCTCTCTCTCTCTCTCTCTCTCTCTCTCTCTCTCTCTCTCTCTCTCTCTCTCTCTCACGATAAATATAACTCAAACAACAAACTGTTCCTCTGATTCTCCTGGATCAATGTGTTGTTCCAGGTTTAAACCTGTTCTTGTTGTACTGCAGAGGATATGAATAGCTCATAAGTTTGGGGGGGGGGGGGTCTCAGAATTCTCACAAAAAAGAAAAGAAAAAAAGGAAGAATGAAGTAATATGCAAATTATGATCGTTAACACCGTGAAATTGTCGGTCGGATGACGTCACGCCGCGCAATTAGCTGGGGCTTGCGCCAAGGCCGGCCGGTGAGAAGGGGGGCAAGGGGGGCAGGGGTGGTTGTCTGCGTGACGTCACTGGCGCCAAAATGTCAGGTGGTATGGTCAGGCGGGTGGTGACACCTGGCGGCCGGACCAGTAGGCTATACCACATGGCCAGGGAAGGGCAGACTCCAGCTGCTGCTAGCAGCCTCGCCCTCCCCATAGTGGTCAAGATTGAGGATACGTAACAGTTCTTGAGGGTGGTAGAAGCGGTTTGTGTGAGGCGGGTGTGGTAGGGAAAGATTAGGCCGCCAAACAGTGGTACTACCTGCCCTGAGCAACGGCGGTAACCATCCTTCGGGAAATGGTGGGTCTGGCCATCAACCCTGGGGTTCGTGCCTTCGTCGTCCCTGATTTAGAATCGATATCTGGAACACACACACACACACACAAAGACACACGAAATCTGGAAGCATAACAATACGATCGACAGGCGTAGTTAGCGTGGCCACGGCCCTGCCCTCCCTAACAACACAGGACCTCAACCACAAACAAAGAGCGTCGTCTGGCGGTGTCGCGAGGCGGGGGCGCAGCGTACGATAACCTCCAGCGAGAAAAATTCCTTCCGCAGCTTTCGTGCAATGGCAGCGAATTGACGCACGCTAAACCCTGCAGTTTTCGTACAAAGGCAACCGAGGAATTGAAATCAATCTAGCCACGCTCGTGGTTGCTACAGTGGTTCTGCACACACACGACATCGACTTAACAAGAGCTAAATATCGTACCCAGTGAAAGGCTCTCAAAATGGCCGTTTCTTCGGTTGTCACCATGAAGTGTAATGTCCTCTGTTTTATCTTCCTCTTTCCATACAGACAGGAAATTTAGAATACTGTTACCGTCCGCTCTGACATACTATTACCGTGTCGTAGCGGATGAGCTGTCATAAACCATCAGGTCTTCTGGCTTTCCTGTGTACTTAAGGCCAACAGTCAGGAGGGACATAAATGTTATGCAACACACACACAATTTTGTTATTCTTCTACGTTTCATTTACATAAGCAAGCTGAGGGTTGGATGGCGTTCATTTTGAACCAATGCATTGAAAAGGACACTTCATTCTCCAAGACGCATGTGTAATTCCACGCAATATATATCTTATTTTTCTTTTTCTCCCTTTATGACGAAAATGGTGGATGAGGAACAGCAAAACTGGTCGTTAACTGCCACCGTGTTCTTTAATGACATTTTATCTGTAACCAATGGAACGATTTTGATCAAACGTCGTGAAATCCCTTGGATTGATGGGCCACATAGCCATAGTGTGTGTGTGTGTGTGTGTGTGTGTGTGTGTGTGTGTGTGTGTGTGTGTGTGTGTGTGTGTGTGGTCCTAGCATGGTGTCCTCAGCACCTGAAGATGGGCGATGGATGCAAGCTTGGCGCTAACGCCCTTAATGACTCTGGAAGCGGATAAGCCTAAAGCCCAAACACAACCAACCGTGAATTACGATGAAGCCAATCTATGCCCTTAATTATGACGGAATGACCCCATGGCGTGACCTTTGGCGTTAACCCTTCGGGATCAGACAAAAGGCCAAGGCCATCCTAACTAAGGATCGTAAACCGTCGTGTTCAAGACGAGGATACGGACCGATTCCTTCGCCAGGGTTTGGAAAGGGTGAGCGTATGTTATTGAAATCAAATATATTTGGTTCACAGAAACGATTATTGTTGGTGGACTTTCTGGTGTACCGAGGTGAAAGGGTGCGACAGGTCATAAACCATGGTTGTGGGGGAGTGTGCGTGCGACAGGACAATAATCTAATGGTTAGGGTGATTTCGAGTGCGACAGGACAGTATCCTGATGGTCTGGATGGGTGTGAATGCGACAGGACAGAACCCTGACTTAAGAAGAGCGACATTGCGACAGAACTGTACCTCCAGTGTTCGGGACACCATCAAAGGGTTAGAACCAAGGGTAAAGGTGTCGGGAAGGTCCAGTAATATGTCCCTCCTCCCCTCTCCCGGCATGTCCCAGCCGGACCTGCCCACCACGTACCTCTGGTGGACCAGGTAGTAATGTACCGAGAACTAATAAAGATTCTGAAGACTCTTAAGTAAAGCAAAATTTCTGGAGGAATTTTACTGTGATCGTCACGGTCGTTGGGCCAGACATCTCAAGAACAAAATGGCTCCCGACCCTAATGAGTAAAATTGATCTTTCTTACAACACTATATGAGCATAATGACCACAAATACTAAAGATGCTTTGGACCATAACTGACGCTAACAGTGTTCAGTCCACTGCAAAGCGAGAAAAGTTATCTGGAGAATCTTTCAAGTACGCGGTTCACATTTAGTTCCTCAAAGAAATTAAGGATAAAAAGCGAAGACTTACATGCATCAATTAGCAATACTGCACAGCCCGTGACTGATATATACAAGACTCGAGGGAAAGGAACTCGTACCCAACCAGAGGTCAAGAGTCACTTTTACCAGAGGTCAAGTCACTTTCGGCCTGGAATTTATGATGATTGTCCTGGACTTTGCAACAGCTCGGAAAGAAACTCAGACCCGAATTTTTTTTTCGTTAGCCGGCTCGGCTCGGGCAACTGAGGCCCTAATCAAGGCCATCCCATTAACACTATATAGCCTGAACCAGGTACCCATTATATCGACCAATCCCTTGTAGTTGATGAACAGCTGGGTTGACAGTGGACAGACTGTCGTAACATTCTTCATCCTGTATGGATTCAACGTGTGGAAGACTCTGAAAGAATCTTGGTCGTTGCGTCATCCTATAACCCCACACTATGGTTTACCCTCAACTACTGTATCAACTATCCAGACCACTTATACAATACCAATAGTTCGTGGCAAACTTGAATTACTCTTATAGTTAACCCATTCCTTACCCTGCGTCGGTATCCTCGCGTTCAACAGATCTGAATTAATGGTGGCAGCAAACTCTCGCTTGAGTATCATCACTCGTGATATCTAGAGAACAAACCACCGAGCGATAACTCTGATCTAACGTGACTATGGTATGGAATGTCTGGCATAACCCTGGTGAGGATGTCGTGGCTCAGCGGTGCGACACACACCCGGCCTTGGTCAGTTCCTCGCAGGTCCCACGATCGATCACCGAAAAATGCGGGTGGGGGGAAAATGACCACATTTGTCTTCTACTCACGTACGAGTGAACGCTAGAATGTCAATCCTGAAGGTAAACCGCATGAATGTGCGTGTTCCTCCAAGGTGTATATATATATATACGGGGTGGTCTACTGGAAGGCTCTGATGAACGATGGTCAACTCTGCGCCTTACGTATGTCAAAGGAACTTCTAAAAGACAAAAACTCTGGCGCTTCTCTATTCCTTTCGGGAGACGTACAATTTAGGGTAGTGCCAATGACGGCAGCTTTGCGTCTAGTGGAATAAGAAAATATAGCTATTTCCTGCACATCACACATCCCAAGATAACGAGTGGGGATCGATATCCCACAACTAGGTCGTTGAAAGTCATATAGTCACCTCGTCTTCAATCGCTCTCTTGAGATACCTTCTCTTTAATCATTCTATTGGACCCCATCGTCTTGAACTATTAAGGAATACCTACAGTCCAGCTACTACTACCAACACTTAGCTCATGTCCTTCTTCGTCTACCACCATTCTTCCAAGTCGCTTCGTCTTCAGCAACTGAGCAACAGCTACAGCTGAAAACCTCTTTTCAACCTCCTCGCTTCATGGCCTCCTCCTAACTTTCACATCACAAGACGTGCCTCCAGAAGTGACCAGCATCTCATCATCCTGGTGGGAGCGAGCCTCTGAAGCCTCTGCAGTATTGATAGCAAGAGAAGGTCACCCAGAGTTGTGACCATCGACCACTCAGATGGAGGTGACCTTTACGGTAAAGGCGACTGGCGTGGTGCGTCGGGCGAGGTCTCATGGTTCCAGGGTGATGTCCCTTTGTACCGAATAGTCTCTGTGGTCTCCTGTTCCAGGATACAGTCCTCGAACCCAGGTTAAAACCTCCAGGTTCAGTCCAGGGTTCAGCCCACTTGCAAAAACATGCTTAAAAATAAGCACCCACGTACACAGACACTAAAACACAAACACGTACAACCTACATAAAACATGGACACATATCTAAGTACAACACCTCAAATCATCTAGATGAAAGTTTAATACGCGTCATCATTTACAGATCCTAAGTACACGCAAACGACCGATGATAATGATGCACTCTTATCAAATTCCTAGCGAAAAGCATCGATATATTACCAATGACTTAGTCCCTCAAAAACCTTATTCTTAAGCAGAATACAGTACAGTAAAAAATTGACAAATGGTATTTTTTTTTCTCAGGTGGTAAAAACATATTTTCTGCTCTTCGCTGGATCACTAAACAGACTACAGTTCACTTATTCACCGGACCGAGTTTGATGGTTTGCGATGCACTATTGTGAAAAGCAGCCAAACATTTTGGACGCTGTCGATCCGAGCTGGTGAAGCGGCAGAGGAAATTGCCGATTCAAACGCCAGTTAAACTGCCCTTGTTACCGCTCGAAACACCAGTTTAACAGCTACCATAACAATGATGGCGACTAGCAATTTCTTATTAATGAGCCTGATTATGGTGCTTTACGTTTTAGACAACCCAAAAAAAATGGTTGGACGCATCGCCTCGTTTGACTGTAGGATATTTATTTTTTTCAGTAAATCCACCAAGATAAACTTCTATGAAAGAGTCATGTGGTGTTAACCAGGGCCTTTTTCTGAGCGCCCTTGCAGCCCAAGGCTGCGCAACCTCCAGTAGCAGGGAAATGTAAATTCTTTTTGTTGTAGTGATAATTGACGAGATTGTAGTCAGCTATCGATAAAGCCATGCTAAATGTGACTATTTACTCGCGGTGTAGCTTTTTGCAGGCGGAGCCCGGTAACACCATTACATATATATATATATATATATATATATATACACCATTTTTCCTACTAATTTTCACAGTAATGCTGACATTCTTTATGACATTATTAATATCGACGTATGAATGATCAATTACTATGTCTCACATATGGAGATCTAATGACACTGTCCGTCTATAGCGGCCGAACGTTGGCAGTAGTCATTTGTCAATATATAAAAGTTTCAATTCATCATCTGTCTATCATCTGTCATTATCTAAAAGTTTAGATTCGTCATCTGTTATAGCGGTCATATGCTTTATGGATCTTCTCGTAAGGACCAAACGTCTGAACATTTTATCTACACCGACGGTAGATTTATTCATCTACTGATATTTGTCTACTTAATCGTCTTGTATCAACTCCCCCCTGAACCTAATGACGTCACAAGTGCTGTGTTGGCCACGTCCGCCATTTTCTTGAGCAACGAAGACATACAGAGGGTAAACAACACATCTATTTCTTATTTACTTAGAAAAAAAAATCGACAACAGTTTACAGGCTACACAACACTGCCGAATCTAAGATCTAATTTAGGTGAAACTGCCAGAATTTCGCATAAGACACAGACTTGGATATTCCTATTAGCAGTTGACTTCGTCCTGTGAATATGACGATAAATAGCATTGGGAACTGGAATCTTGTGCTTAGCTCCCCCAACACGTACGACCCTTCGAGTAGTTTGACGGCCAGGTCTTTGATACGACCTTTAAGTGTTTAGGTCAAAGGTCAAGCCATCATACCTATGGGTAGTACGGTCGTGTTCAAGGACCTTACGTAAGGTCCACGTGCTTAAGAATCGCACCGTCGTGCTCAAGGATCGTACCGTCGTGCTCAAGGATCGCACCGTCGTGCTCAAGGATCGTACCGTCGTGCTCAAGGATCGTACCGTCGTGCTCATGGTCGTGCCATTGTCTTCAAAAATCTTAGTCTCATATGCAAAGATCGTTTTGTCGTAACTTAAGATCGTACTCTCGCATATATTGTAGTGTCGCACACAAATACCGTACTATAGTAATCAGAAATCGTACCGCCGTGCTCAAGGATCGTACCGTTGTAGTCGAAGCTCATACCGTCGTGCTAAAATGGTCAAGGCTTTACGGTACTAAATACTTCAGTGATCTCACATCGAGGGAAAGACTACGTACTAATTTAAATTCTAAGATCTCAAAAAACCTGAATTTCTTATCGGTTGATATGTTAAATATAAAATCAAATTCTTAATTGCAAGACCATTATAACAAAGGCAATGTCTATAAAAGTCCATTTTGGGTAACATTACATCCTTTGGTCACCTGATTGGTTGAGGAAGCAGTAGGAAGATTCGAACAGGTGTTTTAAACAATTGTTAACAGGCCAATGTCATCACGTGATTTCAAGGCCATCTCGGGACCAGCGACCGAAACAATGTTGTTGGTCGGGTGTCTGGCCACTGTGTGTTCCAAGCTCTGCTGTGCAGAAATGCGATTAAAAAAGTCGTCTGCTTCATCGACCATCGTGGTCTGCTAATTATATCCCGCTTCTCACGAAAAGGATAACACTAATGTATGCTTCCAGGGCCTAGCAAGCAACAGATGACTCGAATAAACCTTCACACGAATGTTATATTATCGTATTCGTGACCACAATTTAGAATTTTTCCTTTCTTACAGTTTGTTAAATATAACTATCATACGGTATATACACCCTCTTCATTCTCTGGTAAAAAAAAAAAAAATTGAATTTGTATGAATTAAATGCGCTATACCTTAAATTTGTAACTTTCTCCATTGAATCTAAATTTCGATTTTTCCGATTTCTTAGCCTCGGCTGGCCATCCATTAGGGTTTCCGGTGAAATGAAGCGTGAAGCAGACATCCCGGTTGAATTTCTTCTTCGGACTCGTTAGTATGCTACTCAACCCTGCGGTGTCGCGGTGATGTTCTTTTTTTCCTCCTCCCTGTTTCCGAAACGAATGACTAAGACAAAGACGCGACAGGCTACTGTACATACTAACGTCTGGGACAGATGAACACAGTCTGCCATCAACAAACGAACATGAAACTTATGAATTATATATACAGACATGTCTTGGTGTCGCGCAGTCAGTTGGCTTACCCAACCATACCGCTGGCTGACGCAATAGGCATTCTGTCATCTATGCGAGACACTACGAAGTTTCTATATATTTCTGTCCAATTCTCTGCGACTCGTAATATCATAGCTCTTAACACGAGGTATATTCATGTATATCCCTTTTAATGCACGTATTCATTTCTAACATATAACTAACCTCGTTACACGTACGACATGGTACCCTCGAAGACTATGTGAATATTGATTTATAAATATGGGAATAGGTGTCACAGAAAATACATTACTTCGTGTGGCCTTCAGACATATGTACTAGTTTACCTACACAGACAAAAGTACTGCAACTGGTTTACTTTACACAGACTGAGGCCCCGACGGTGTACCTCAGGCAACCTATAAAGGAATGTGTCTTTACTTCCATCGGCACAACTGTCTTCCTCAACCAAGCCTTACTTAACCTAACCTAACCTAATCGTCTAGTTGTCTGGTCTGGCTATGTTAGGACAGAAGTGGATGATCAAACACATGGAACAATGCTAAACCTTGACAAGGAGACCAATCAGTATTTTCAAAAATTATGTCGAGGTGGAAAATGTTGTGGTGATAAATGAGGTAATATGTCATAATCGGAAAAACATTCTTGGCTTCTTTATCGACTCAGAACTTCACCTAATAAATATAAACGGAATTCTTACAAGCTCGAAGGCGGAGAACACTTACATAAACATTGTCAATGAAGTTATATAAACAGGCGAGTGTCGACGTTTCCCAAACCAACAGAAAATACCACCATGACAAATTCAATACCGAATCAATCCATCTTATCTTTAGTTTTCAAGGCACCAAAAGGTACGTCGAGTTGTCCGAGTTACCAAAACCACGTAGCATTATTAATGCTGCGTTATGTTATGGAATTGCGTAAACCTTATACATCAACAATCAGGGGAATATATTGTCGACGAGATTAACCATAAGGCTTCCAATTATGAAAAAAAGACGTCAGCGAAGCTGTTTTTATACGACAGCTGCCGACTGATAGAGACGCGAGTACCTTACCGGAACCCTTCGAGTTTAGGAGAGCAAACATTATGTGAAGTGGTAATACATCGTTACAAAAAACCGCTAGAGATGTTTATCACATACATACCTAGAAAAATACATTTCTGTCCACTTCATAACAATAAGGAATTTGAAATGAACTAGATCAAATTTGGGTTAGCAACTGAGTATTGCTGTTTTAATGCTTGCTTCTTGGAAAATGCAATCGCAGGAAATCAATTACGAGTGAAAAATGAACCTCACACACAAAATCTTCACAAAATTAGAATGATACGACAACCAGTAATCTTCAAATGTATACTGTTTTACACCTATTAATGATAACTGATATCCTCTAACTACCTAATACGAGATCGGGGAAGATAAAACCGCTGGCATCAAATTCTGATAAAAGTAAATAAAACGAATGATTTGAAAATACGAAGGTTTGAGCAAGTTCGCCAGACGTGATAGAGTCGCTTAAGCAATTAACTAAAGCATAAATCGAAATATTCTATTCCAAATACTCTATAAATGATACGACGCTCTGAAAAGATTACGCAGGGACGTACGTATTCTAGACAACGCGCACGAGTGCTTGCTTGCTTGCCGTCAGCGGTGGACGGGAGGCGTGCGTACATGGCAACATGGTGGCGGCGGCGGCGCCGGTCTGACGGACACCGACGTTGCCCTCCCCATAATGGCCGCCGCTGCGGTGATCTGTCCTCCTCGTACCCGTCATGCGCAGCCACACGCTTTTTTTACTCTAGAAACGATACAGTTCTTATCCTATCAGTCAGGCACGCGACTTGCTCTGTTACTAGTACCGCTGGTTCGTGTGTTAAAAACAAGTTTCCTGGGTGTTTTCAGAATGTGGACCGGGCAAGTTTCAATATACGAGTTGTCTGTTGTCATTATCAATTTTCGTAGACAAGGTGAACCAGAACCTGGCATATGTATTCAAAATACATATGCCATTCTATCGCTTCAAATAAGACAATTTAAGTGCGGATATGGAGACAAACACAATGACTGAATAAAGCGTAATATAATCATCTGCTGTAAACGATTGATTTCCATAAAAACCCAGATCACTATGATAAATGGTACATCCAACTTGTGTTAATATATCTAAATTCTCGCAGGGGAAAAACAATGACAAGTTCTGTCCATAACTTTTTTGAGCACCACGTTACAACCCTATGGTCTGATGTGCCTCTTACAGAATCATATCGAAAGTCATCCATGCACCAGAGTCGTATTGTTGTGGTTATTATATATATATATATATATATATATATATATATATATATATATATATATATATATATATATATATGCAAGTACGACCCATAAGCTAAGACACTGACTGAAGTTTTGTCAAATCTTTTCATATTCAAAGCATTCAGCAAGGCGAAATTTGATGGAAATCTAAAAAAAAGATCGAATCTACAAAAATTGAACCTTGTAAATGAGTAATGCCTATACGAGGTACCAATTATTTTGACCAACAATCTTTTTTTTTGTCCCGGACAGACTAGCCTATAATACTAACCTAATAAAAATATGATGAAGCTGAAGATTTTCTTCCGAACCACAGGACATTAATTTTTTTTCTTTCTAAGGTGTTCCGCAATAAACGGAGATGTGTTCTGGTTCCTTGGATGTTTAAAAAGACACGAAAATTACTAATACCGGATCACCGTTGGGTTTTTACCTAGCCAGGAAGCAGTAAAGAGATAATATTAAGGTTCACTTAAAAATTGTAATTGGAATATTTCAAGCGGAAAATACTACTGCAAGATGTGTATTACATAGCCATCGATAGATAAACCTACATAAAAATAACCGTTCGAAAACTTTGTTTTAAGACATTCCGTTATCAATTTTCGATATATATAAAAACTAATATTCACTGATAATGGTCCTATACAAGCCCTCAGTAGATATCCATTAATTTATAACAGATTAATCGTAACACTTGCATTAAGACGAGCATTCAAAAGAAAATTGCGCTGGCGTTCATTTGACAATCATATCTACATAGATGCACATCTGACAACTCTTAAGTGTGCAGGTTTACACTTCAAATTCATACTTGATTGATATATAATTTTCCACACTTGCTGGTTAGTTGCACACTCGACAAAGCAGAACGTTTAAATTACGTTTGAAGGAGTTATAAACGTTGTATAATTAGAGTCAGCTGACGACTCCTACGACTGTTACCTAGTTTATTTCCCATAATATCAAGAAACCTTCATTCAGTAACAAATGATTATTAATACTTTGTTTACCGTGCTTACCCGATAACCTGTCATCAATTTTCACTTTTGTTACATTCTTTTTGGCATCTGTTATATAAAGTTCTTTATGATTACTTACAGAGTATTCGTTTATTGGGTCCAAATTATCAGCCTGAATCATACCATTATATAAGTTATTCATTCCCAGTAACATCATCATTATATTGATTGTCCTATTTCCTTTGTGGTCAACATTATCACCAACACTTATTATCCAAGCCACTGTAGCGTAATGCAGTTGGACTGGAACCCACCTGTACGTTTCAGATCCTCTTACTTCCCTGACTATTATAGTATCTAATTACAAAATGTACAAGATCAAGACCCCTGTACCTAACTGCTTGTATCAATGTATAGACAAACTCTATTGCCATATTACATGACCGATATATTCCAATGCATATTTGAAAAATATAATTCCATTATTACTGAGTAAACTCGTAGTAATATTAGCACTACGCAAACTTACAGAATAATGAAATCATCCGAAGGCATAGATAAACCTACTATACCTGATATAAGCAAGATATAGCAAGAGGTAACCCACATCGCCTTATAATGCAACAAAGGACACGGCTTTTTGAAGCCACGACACATCGGAAATTTATACACGAGAGCTAATTCGCCTCACAAACTCGTGGTATAAAGTTTACCCCATGCCTCGTAGAATGTTGGCACAACGAAGGATACTACATGTAAAATAAACTCAAGGTACAATGAATGTTAAATTTCATGTAAACCCGCTACCGAATCTACTTCGCTTCAGCGAAACGAGATAAATATAAAAAAGTATTCCGCGTCTCGTAAGCTCCGAACAGCTATTATCTTGCTAATTACATAAACAAGACGAAATTAGTTTCGTTTTATATAAATCCGTGACGTAACTAAATTACTTATAATACTGCACAACAGAGTATAACATGTTCTCTGCAGTGATGTACGGGCGTCGCTGTATAAAGAATAATAATTTCCCCCAAATACATATGCGATAATTCTACTATATCATGTAACTGAAAGCGCTTTTTCTTGCGTTAGGTTACGTTCGAATTACCTAAACTATCCCTCTCTACTTACGTTAACGAGGAGTGGGAGGAGTTTCATGGTAAACGTATACAAACCATCACCGCTCTACACCAACCCAGTGACAACAGGAAATAAACGAGCCAACGATTGTATGCAGCAATACTAGAACAATGCAAATATATATATGGAGGATAATTATGCTCACGATTCATACAATATAACCCGTAATCACAACTGATAATTACCTAAATGTTCGCATAACACAGGCAGGTTACATATCACATCTATATACAGTGGAAGAGATGACAGACGAACAAGCACTAACGTTTCGTACGGAGAATGACGCTGGATATTCGTAGGGCACCGAGGACGAGACGGTGGTGGTGTGCGAGGTCGAGGAGCGGGGGTCCGTCCACCAACCCCTGTGTATGGCAGGCTACTGATCACCTATGATCAAAGCAACGGCTTGGGAGATCGTAAACAAAGGGCGTGGCTTGCAAACTATCCAGACTGGTAGTTTAGCGTCCGCATCCCTCACCCCATTGGCTCGTGCCTGGGAGTTCTTATGTGGCGATACGAATACTAAGTCAGTATATCATTCCTCGTTAATTGCGGATGACTGGTTGTATCAAAACGCGTATATCAAATTAAACTAATAGTAGGCAAGGCTTTTTCTTCGTATTCTACCCAAAGACAGTCGTTAAATCTGCTGATGTGAAGTAAAAACGTGTATATGAACAAGTTGCCACAAGCCTCTGCAAATATCTGAAATGCCCCGTAAGTAACCAATATGAATCCATATTGCACGTTGCAGCGTCCTTATAGAAGTAAAAATCCGACATCAACGTATCTAAAAATCTCTCCATCTAGTCAGTAAGAAGATATCATGCGATTGTTATGAATATAGACGAAGTTCTAACTTGTATTCTGTACGGCGTTCCGCACCGTCGTACAAGTAGGCGTGGCGGTCGGACCCTAGATGGTAAAGACACATCGTTGTTTCCCCATCTCCTACATATTCATAAACAACAAACGTTATTTAAAGAACGTCTGATTATTAAAAATATGGATAAAAAGACGGCACGAAACAACCTCACACAAGAGTTGCTGTTAATAGCACCAGTGCGTGTAAAATAATGTGAATGAGCAACAAACATTGCTAAGAATCATTACACGAAAATCATATGCACGCACACAATTTTATATATATATATATATATATATATATATATATATATATATATATATATATATATATATATATAAACCTTTTTCCTATTATGGTCCAAAGTATATGAGAAAGCAATGAAGAAAACCAGTTGTTAAAACTTACCCACAGTGGCTTCCGCTGTATAAGGAAATAGGGGTCAAAAGGGAGGACATAATCAAAGCTGAAATGCTGCTTTATGAGGGTCTATACCCGAGAATGCTTCCTGTCATTAGAGGCCAACATGGTAATACAGAAAACTTAAATGTTCAACCGACAGCTATAATGTAATACAAATGGACCATAGTAGTATTACAAAACACGTCAAGAACACACCATTGAAGGCTAAATGACTCCATACATGTATGTACCATTAAGTAATATACATATGATAAATAAACTCGATGTATATGCAACAAAATACATGTAACTCTTACCAATAATATAGCAACAAGTGCCTAATTCACATTCAACACATGTACTACAAATTTAGTAATATGTGGATTACGCACATGTGCAACACGCACTTTACATGAATGATACTTTTACCTTGGTTGCACGATAAAAACATATCAAATTATATATATATATATATATATATATATATATATATATATATATATATATATATATATATATTTATATATATTTATATATATATATATATATATATATAGAATATAAACTTTTATCCTACAAAATGAGTCAATAAAGCTGTTGGCTCATACATTGATAATTTTCAGACTGCAAATACAACAGCAATAGACCTGATATTAAAATTGATTTGATAATCTATCTGAAGGATGATCAATGTATGACTAGCACCAGCGCCTTAGTATACAGAAAAGTACCACAAGTAGGTAAACATCTTTAAGAATGATTATATTTCCTCTAAACAAGTAACAATCACCAGGTAATACCTGCATATATGTAGTCTAAATAACACAAAGTATGAATGTTCTGTTCACTGTCTTCTCATAATATAACATGAATACAATTATGGGTAGACAACATTGGCCAAATCAAGGTTTAGTTCTACGATAACTTTACACTGCTGGTCAGTAATGTACACCATCCAAATTCGTAATACACTCTAGTTATCTAAGCTTCAGTACGGTGATTATTCTAAACACTTCGCGAAAGTATTTAAGTGATAGACACAGAGTTTATTCCTCCTATCATTCCGTAATACGAACAATAAACAATGGATACAGCCTGTTGATAACAAGGTCAAATAAAGAACGGTTTTTCTTCAAACGTCTTAACGAACAATACACATCAAATAATGTTTGTGAATAATGCAATATTTGCAAGTCTAATAATTTTCCGCTCATCACTGAAATCTCACTACATAAACCTGTAGATACAGATCAATAATTACGTCACATTTCATCCCACTACATAAACCTATAGATACAGATCTATTACGTCACATTTCATCTCACTACATAAACCCGTAGATACAGATCAATAATTACGTCACATTTCATTTGACTCCGCTAAAGAAAACCGACAATTACAGATTTTATGGAGTGTTCAGCAATAATGTCTTATGTTTAGTCCACCAATAAACGGATGCATACATACAGTAGCTAAAACGACAGTTGACTTAAACACATGGAAAATAACTTATTTAAACGGTTTATCAAACTTGCTTCTTCGACATTAACAAAACGGGAGAATCATATGAACCTTTGCACTTAGTGAATGATCCTGGTTTAAGAGCTTTTTTTTTTTCACAAAGGACAGAGTTACCCACGTTCATTTACAGTCGAATCTCCCGTACACGAACCTGACTATAATCTTTACGGAAGTCGATTTCAGATGTGAATATCAACACTGTAGAACGGCTAGGGGCCGGTCAGCCCATTTGAAGCAAGCAGCTTATGAAAACATCGTCCGAAATACATTACCACTTGGAATACATCGCTAAATAAACCAACAAAATCCTAAACTTGAATGACCAAGATGTAATGAAGATTTATTATATAATTACGTATGTAATATATTGCTACGTGGCCATGTTACTGTGCAGATGTTGATATAATTACATTACCTCATTTCTCCTGGTAACCTGACGGCGAGGGTGACATGTCTCGGTCTCCGCTTTCTCTTTTGCTTCATGACATTAGGATTTCTTGTGGTCACTGCAAGGGGTTGCCTAACACCAGTGAATTGTCACCCGGTCCAGCACTCGCCACCGGCAAACATACTCGAGAATTCAACGCCACTGATGATTTGCCAACCTTTATACCGACTTTGCTCGTCTTGGCTAGCTAGTGTCGACCCGTGCGTGATGCAGACGCCCAATTGTAGTAGTAGCTCTAGTGAAATGCCCCAGATGACGCGAGTCTACAACACCTCCGCGGAACAATACGTTCAAAAACGTCCTTTCGGTCCTGTTAGTTTAGAAGCCTTCGCAACACTGAGATTAACCTGGGTCAGTGTAGATGTTACGGTAACACTGGAAAAAAACCCGCATATGTCGCCGTGGTTCACATATGCCAGCTGAGGCTTGAGTGCCGGCGGTGTGGCCACTGCCCAACACATGCAGCGGAGGGCAGGGGTGGTTACTGGACGTGACGTCATCCTGCGCCAGACAAATGTAAACAAAGCCGGAAACGACTGCTGGCGCCACCCGACCTGTATACTAATAACTGATAACGATGGAAGGTTTTGGGTTTTAGATGAACTTTACATAGTGTTTCAAACACAAATAACAAAATAATAAAGTTAACGCTAATAAAGGCTCCATATATCTCGTTTTCTTTAATGCCTGAGGCCGGAACTGACAACCTTGAACTACACATCCCGAGTTCTGTCGTTTGCCTACATCACATTAACAGTTTATAATACAAATTGCTTACCTAATCAGCTATCTTCCCAAATACACATTGTTTTGGCTTACATATAGATTAATAAGATATGAGTAAAATGTTGCAGGTTATCAGTTCTGAAGGATATATTCTAAAACATATACATGTTCAAGCGATCAAAAGTACTTAACATAAGCAAATACTGAATCTATTTTGTTAGTATATCAACGTTCAGTGAATTAGTGATTTACTTAGAAAGCTAATTTACTTTGAAAGACTAACAAGATAAACATCTGAAAGACTAACAAGATAAACATCTAAACTCTCTCCTGGCTAAAATACTATAGAAATAAACATATGGACGAATCTTAGTAATACATGAGCTTTTTCTTGTTACCTCTATACACTATATTGACTTAAAATTAATCAATATACATTAGATAAGAGATATCTATTATCACCGAACCCCTGAAAATAATCTTTTACAATCTTTTCCTTCTCAGCTGTGCCAATTCTTCTTATCTTTCGTGCCCACCTTTTCTCTTTGTTTGCGTCCATACATATTCTTTCCGTACTATGTTTCTTAAGCATTTTCTCTTCCTTACTTCTTTCCTTCTTTCTTCACAGTCCTTTGTCTTCAGTTATCTTCTCTTTCTTCTTTCCTTCCTTCTTCTTTCTTCGCAGTTCGTTGTCTTCAGTGTAGCCAATCAGCCCTTCCATCTTTGGCACTGTGGAATCCACGACTGTAACTATCTGTGAATTCTTCCAGTGCCAAGGATATGTGGACGTCTTCTCTTCATCGTCCTTTTTCTCGTCCGTTTTCCATTTTCTTTTCTTCTCTATTTCTTTGCGTGCGTCTTTCTCTCGTTTTCCTTCATACCTCATTCGCATTTTCTCTCATCACCTTCCTGCGACTTTTTTTTCATCTTAATTTTGATCTGTTTTCAAGATTTCCTTTTCCAAATTAATTATTTTTCTCGTCACACATTTGGATGGGATATTCTCTTTAAAAATTTCAATGCAAATTTCTAAAAGTAAAACAAAATAAACTACTTAGTTTATAGAAAGATTACAGTGAAAGTAACATAAAACAGAGCTGTACATAAGAGAATATTTCTAACATATGGAACAAATAATGTCTATTCTAACTACATATTATGTATATACACTAAGGCTAAACATACACGTATGGTTATATGTATCACATGTATGTATACGATGATCTATACACATTGTTTTAGTGATGTGCATTACAAGCAAACCGATTTAGATGGCCACATAGCACTCCAATCATCAAAATTACCAACATGTACGTATACACGCAACACAGTGAGAATCATTAAGAGTATTCTCTGTGTGTCTCATATTTGTGGGACATATTCAGGATTTGATAACACTTAAGATGATTAAAATCCAACAATATACATGAATCTGAAAACACACGTAAACTATTCATATACTGTATATGTATACTGTACATCTTTATCACTTTTAGAGGCCTCCAATTTTGGGTTTCCGTACTTCAGAATATGGGCAACGATTTCAGCTACATCACTGACCCTGAGGGCCATTTTCCAGCCTGCCAAAGTCCGATTATCAAAGGATAACAATAGACTACCTCGGCTCCGTCTCATTCAGTCGTGGTATACACATATCCCGTTCCATACACACCACTGGCGTATTGTTACTCCCCTCCCATACACCAGTGAGAATCGTACATTATAATGCCGTCACACACACACACACACACACACACACTATGCAGCATTGTGCACATCTTCCTGTAAGATAAAGTGTATCGCCTTGTTTAATTTCATTTCACATATCGCGTTAGATATCATTTGTTTTACGATGATATTAAGAATTTTCCTCGTATCGTTGTTTTTCGGTTATTTGTACTATATACTGATAAGTTTAAATTGGTTCCAGATTATCACGTAATTGGCTTCAGTTGCTCTTTCTATTTCGTTTCGACAAATTAAGTCTCGCTACCTTGTTATGTGCTTCATGTAACACAATGTATCGTTACACACATATACATATGTGTATGGCACCTGTTCCACACCATCCAACGTAGTTTCGTTCCACATATCGCAGTGCGGTTTTCTGTTCCACATCGTACCACACAGTTTCGTTCCACATATCTCGCTACGCAATATTTTGTTTCACATATCTCGCTACGCAAAGTTTTATTCCACGTATCGCGCCACATCATATTTTGTTCCACATATCGCCTCACGCAATGTTTCGTTCCACATATCACGACACGCAATATTTCGTTCCACATATCACGCCGCGCAATGTTTCGTTCCACATATCACGCCACGCAATGTTTCGTTCCACATATCACGCCACGCAACTTTTCGTTCCACATATCACGCCGCGTAATGTTTCAATCCACATATCGCGCCACGCAACTTTTCGTTCCACATATCACGCCGCGTAATGTTTCAATCCACATATCGCGCGAACGATTTCGTTTCACATATCACGCGACAGCAATGTTTCGTTCCACATATCACGCTACAAAAATGTTTCGTTCCACACATTACGGCGTGCAGTGTTTCATTCCAAGTCCTATGCAACTACTTCGTTCGGCATATCACACCAGGCAATGTTTCCTTTCACCTGTACCGCCACGCATTGATTCATTCCACATACCACACTACTGTTCCGTTCCATTCATTACACCAAGCAGTTTCTATACATAAATCGCACGAAGCACATCATCTCCTCATATCACGCAATGCAGTACTATTCTTATCTTTATCTTTTTCATTTATTGTGTCAAACAGGATTTTCCATATACCAATTCTTTTATTTTATATTCTGCTCTGTAAAGAATGTTGCTCAGTTAGCAGTATAATGCAATATATAACTCATTTACTTTACCATCCTACAATTGTTTATTTCATATTTCGCATCATACAGTATATCGCGCTATACAGTATTTTGTTTCATAATATTTTCGTATAGTATTTTGTCATCTATATCTCGTCATACAGTATTCTGTTCCATATATATCGGCTCGTACATTATTTTGTTCCATATATCGCATCATGGCATATCGCGCGGTAAATCACCTTTTGTCTTTCTTCACTCATCATAGTATTTACTTTTATGTATCGCCATTCAGTATTCTGTTCCCTATATCGCATCGTGCTGTATTTTATTCCATATATTGTCATAAATTTTGTCCCATAATCGTGGCATATTTGTACGGGATATTGTCCCATGTATGTCGACGGTATTTTCGTTATCAAGTCACACACACACACACACACACACATATATATATATATATATATATATATATATATATATATATATATATATATATATATATATATATATATATATATATATCGAAAGTAAAGATTGTGAAATCAAAGTACTGTTTCCAGTTGGATTTTTTCTCCCTCAGTAAATTGCATGTATTTTGCAACAGCCCAAATTGTCTTGCCACAGGCCACAGTCTTTCATAATCCTCCTCTCTGAACCTCACCTTAAATCTACTCAACCTCACCTACAACCCACTCAACCCATCGACAGCCTAGTTAGTCCCACTCACAACCCTCTCAATCCCATTCATTCATCACTCAAGTCTTTGTTTCACGTGTGTTCTCAGTAACCATTCAATCATTATCTCTACTGGAGCTTCTGTTCTCTCAACCCAACACCACCAGCCACAAGTTCTAACCCCCCTTACGCTTCTCCCTTCCATCTCCCCTTGCTTAACCCTCCCTCCCCAACCCCACAGGGTAATCACCCTCTCCTTCCTACACACAAGGCACACCCCACCAGTAACAGCGGCTCCCTGTCTGTTTCGTCTCGTTCTCAACTTCCGCTTGTGTTCACCGGCGAGCCACAGGTATATTCGTACACCCTCAAGTTATAACTTAACTGCATACTTCGTAAAGGTTATACTTGCATTAAGTTGGCATGTGTTGCTTGTGAGTGCACAGGGATGAGTGTATGTATGCTTGAATGTATATACATGCATGATGTGTAGATACAAATGTGCGCATGCACAGAAGTGTATGCTATACATCTGCATAAGTACTGTATGTGTGTCTGTGTGTATATCCGCAGGTGTAGATGTGTGCAGAGATACATTTTGAGGGGAGGGGAGGTAAAATCGTGTGAATACGATATCAAAGAAATCATCTCATAAAGGGATACGAAAATTGAAAGGATTGCAACGATTTTAAAATCATGTTTCTATAAACTATATCACGATTTTCCTAATGGCTGAATCATGGACACAAAATATTCTAAATCATCATCTTTATACCTATATCTACAAAGACGATTATAATCAGAGGGGTAATTGGCATTTCATCAACTTACAAAATACCTCATTATGATTTAGCATCGTTTCCGCCAGGCAGACAGCTTACCAGCTTTCTACCTCTTACCTTTTATAATGTTCTAAAATCTAAATTCAGTTCATTATTCCTCACGTCACAATTTTTTCCTTGGATAGCATATATTCTTATCTCTGGCTAACAGTAATAATTAAACCATATTGAGCAACACATAGTCACATAAAACTCATTACGCTCAGAGTCACATACAGACCACACCGACCTGTGCCAGTAATGGCACCTCGAGACCCCGCACCCGGTATGTGCCAATAATGGCACACGTCGAGAACAAGCTTTCATTGACAAAAACTCGGGCCAGACTTAGCCCTTGGCGCATCTTCACACACGCGGTAATTACATGCGCCATACATGCAGAGAAAACGTTTATGGTCTTTGAATTATTCTGAACACCTGAAGAACATGTTCAAGGTTTTTCAAGTGGTGATTACAGCCAGATGAAGGCGGCTTTAAGGACCCTGGCAATCGTTAGGTTTAAAGACCAAATAACTAACTAATCACATGTATCACAACAGTTGTGGTTGAAGCTCTAAAACCTCCTTTTTTTTCTATTTCTGTTTACCACCGTTTGATCATGGTCAGCCTATTAACATTCCTATGAATCCCAACCCCACCCAGATTCTTCAAATCCTAAAAACCCGTCACTCCAGTTTATAATCAAGAAAGCTATTCATTGATTATATCCAGTCACCTGAATGCAAAGGCTTCCAAATCTGCATGCAGAAATATTGATACACACAACTTGATATCATAAAGTTAATATGATGCAGTAATAAATGAAACTGTAGATCATTATAGTCTATGAACCAAATGCTCTCCTTTAGTGTCTGTCTTGAGAATGTCACGTTTTCTGCATTACTATTACTTTCATGATTTATGGAATCTTAAATTATTCCTGGTTTCTGTTCACTCATTTCATTCTACATTCGACAATAATTCGTAAATCTAAAATTTTTCAACACTTAGCAATTTAAGATAAGGTTTCAAAACTTTTACTTTCGCATTTAAACTTCTCCCGCTCAGGATCACAGACAGGAAGTCTTCAGTCAGTCTTTACATAAATTTTCGCATAAAATTTTATCGTTAACTTTATAAGTATACTTATTACTTCTAAGGCTCGTTTAGATTTGAAGCTGGTGGCCAATAAAACCCAGAGCTCATATCATGGACAAACCTAAACTAGATTACAGCGTCTCCTGTGCTAGGTAAGGAGTACTCAGAATGGTACCTTACATTTCAAAAGGAAGGCTAGTTCTGGGTACAGATCAGATGACATACTATCGCCTGACATGAACACGTTAATCTGTCACAAGCAAGATTTCCAAGAAGGACCCTACTCTTAAAAAGCCACAGTTTCATTCACGAAATGAATTACGGAATCTCTGTTAGCTTATCTAGGGGCGGTGATCAAACTGGAGAACCATATTCTAAGTTTTGGTCTCATGCACGATATAGTTAACTTGACGAACAGTTCCTCATCGTGTGTGTGTGTGTGTGTGTGTGTGTGTGTGTGTGTGTGTGTGTGTGTGTTGGGGGAGAAGGGGGGGTTTAGGGTAAGAGTGGTGTAAGGCTGGAGTCAAGGTGGGTACGGGCACTACCAAGGGACAAGGCGGGTACGGATGAAGGAGACCTGAGGCACAAAGGAGACAGGTGGGACAAACTAATTAGGAAGAGGAAATTACTGCACTATCAGCGTGGATCCTCTCCCACCATGTAGGGAGGGGGAGTGGGGTGGCCTGGGTGTACGGTGAAAGGAGAGGTAAAAAGGTGCCAGAAACTCCTGAAGGAGTATCAGAAGAGGAGCATGTCATCCTCTTCGTACGTGATGGTGTTACTTCTCTCCCCCACTTCTTGATTTAAGTTTGACAGACGTGATTCATGTTACGTGATCCAGAGATGCGACAAGAACCAACAAGCTGGGCATCGAACCCTCGTGAGACATATTACCGGTGGGTGGCGTCGGAATACAGACAGAGGCGTGCGATGACCGGGGAACGCCCCGCCCCGGAGGAGGTATGGAAGCGTCGGGGTGCAGCTGCCGGGGCGCCCCGGCTCCGCGGGGCCTGACGGAAGCCCGCTGGCGCGGAAGTCACGACCGCAGCCCAGGGCCGCCCCCCCTCCTCCTCCTCCTCCTCCTGCCTGGCCTCTCCTCCACCCACCTGCCCGGCCTCAGCTGCAGACACTAGCGAGACACGCCAAACCTCGACGCTGCTGGTGGTTCATTATCTCTGAGTCCCAAACCTCACACCTCTGTCGAGTCCCCCATCCTTCGACAATCTAGCCTCGCCTTCCTCACAACTCTCTCACCTTCCTCACCCCTCTCTGAGCCCTTCACTTTCCCCTCCCACCGCTCACCCAAACGCTCCTCATATTTTCCTCCTCGAGCCAAACCTTAGCTCCTTCTCTCTCTCTTGACTCCTTTACTCTACCCGCAGCGCAACCTCAACTCTGCTTCACTCACCCCAACAACCCAACCGCACTCCCTCCGTCACCACTCGCTAGCTAGCCTCATCTCAGCCATGTGTAAACTCCATCGCTCTCTTGGTCTTCTTTATCCCTGTGGGTCTTCAGACCTTCCCAGGTCTTTGTTCAGCCCTCATTATCTTCCACACGCGGGCCAACGTGAGCCAGGTGTGTGGTCCTACGTGAGTCAGGTATGGGGCCCCTACAAAAGCCAGGTGTGTGGTCCATATGTGGGGGACCGTACTCAAGTCAGGTGTGTGGCTCTACATGAGCCAGGTGTGACCCTTCGTGAACCAGGTGCAAAGCCAAGCGAGGGTCCAACACGAGCCAAAAATGTGGTCGAAATAAGCCAGGTGTGTGGCCCACATGAACCCGTGTCCCAGGCATGTGGGCCACATGAGCCAGGAGTAGGGCCTGTGCGCCAGGTGTGGGGTCCACATGAGCCAGGTGTGTGGCCCACATGATCCAGTGTGTGGTCCGCATGAGCCACGTGCGTAGTGCACATGAGCCAGGTGTGGGGCCAAAAATAAACTAGATTTGGGGCTACATATGAGCCAAGTGTATGACCCACATGAGCCAGATCACAATTGGGCTAGGTGTAACGTCGACAGGGGCTGATGCACCATCACATGGGGCTAGGTGTACCGTCACATGGGGCTAGGTGTACCGTCACATGGGGCTAGGTGTACCGTCACATGGGGCTTGGGTGTCGCCCTGGAGCACAAGTGGCGGGGGACCGACCGTGACCTGTGTGACCCCGCAGGTCACTGCTCCTGAACTTGTATCACGAGGTATGTGTAGCATCCACTGTGCTGGCAGACACTTAGTGTCTCTCTCTCTCTCTCTCTCTCTCTCTCTCTCTCTCTCTCTCTCTCTCTCTCTCTCTCTCTCTCTCTCTCTCTCTCTCTCTCTCTCTTATATATTCATTTATGTATCTTTGTATGTGTATTAGTGTACATGGGTTTGTATGTGCCTGGCTATTTGTATATGTCTGTGTGTGCATACATATGTATATTATGTGTAGACACATATTTAAGAAAAAAAATCTTACCATCATCATCATGAACTCTGGTTCTTATCGTCAGTCATACCATGAAAAAAAGTTCTAAATCATGAAAAAAAAACCTTAATACTACTTACTTTTTTGTGAGTAAATCAAATATAAAAAAAAATAGATATATGATTGATTTTTATCTACTGTGTTATCAACTCTGATGACGAGCGTGCTACAAAGTTTCCCTCCGCATGTTGAAAAAATATATTCCGTAAATATATGAATTGAATTTGATAGAAGGAAAAAAGAATTGCTGTCTCCTTCTCGGATTCTTCTCATTAGAAGAGAAATAAGAAATATATATAGAAACGATAATTGCGTAAGTGAAGAGGAATTTCCTGTGTTCGGCCCTTGGAATACTGTGGGACACATCTGGATCTGAGTCTTACCAACTCTGTGGATCAGGTGTGTCTACATTGGTTCCCTGGGACACACCTGGCTCCTGGGATACACCTGGTTCCCTGGGGCACACCTGGATTCTGTGACACACGTGGCTTCTGGGACACACCTGGCTTCTGGGACACCCCTGGTTCCCTGTGACACACTTGGCTTTCATCAGACGCATCTGGTTCCCGGGACACACCTGGCTCAGTGGGATATATGTGGTTTCGGGGGCACACCTGGTTCACTAGGACATATATCTGCCTCGCAAGGACACACCTGGCCTACCAGGGCACATCTGGTCAGCTAAGACACAACTAGCTCCTTGGGGCAATCTTGACTGCTTAGACACGTCTGACTTTCTAAAGAGCTAATTGAAACATACCTGGCTCCCTGGGGTATACACCTACCTCACATGGCCACTTTTGGCTCCTCGAAACACATCTGGCTCACTGGGACACACACACACACACCTGGCTCGCCCCAGACAGGAGCTGCGGTCGCATAACTCAGCACGTCTGAAGGCAGTGTTGTTTTTAGCAGGTGTTGTGTCAGGACAAGAATCTTAACAAACCTGACCAGCTTTTTACCATCATCCTTCCGCAGGTGTTGTGACGAGAGAGAGAGAGAGAGAGAGAGAGAGAGAGAGAGAGAGAGAGAGAGAGAGAGAGAGAGAGGCTCTTCTCTGCACATGTAGATGGCTGCAACAGAGCCACCAGTTCCGAGCTTCACCGACCTCTAAACAATCCTCTTCGGCGTCGTTCCTCATACGTAATTTGAAGACACTTATGAACGTAACAATCTCAAACTCAACGAAGACCTGGAGGGCGAGGAGGAGGAGGAGGAGGAGGAGGAGGAGCAGCAGCAGCAGCAGCAGCAACTGGGGACACAGGATGATGAAGCTGAGGTATGAGCCAACACTTCAGTACTATGGCCTCACAACCCACGTACCCTAGATATATCAAACCTTCAGAAAACATAAATTAACAACCTGGTCACTTGGCGTGATGGCCGACTAAAGTTTATTATCACAAGGGATGGCAAAATTAGGAGCTGTTGGACGTGACCTGAAGCAAAGAAGAGTCGAACCGGCACCCCAAGATAGTGAACCAGTCTACTAGCCTGGGAACCAAGGGGATTACTCGGTAGAGCATCACTTACACGTCTCCCTATAAAGGTAGAGCGTGGAGGACATGACGTATTAAAGCCTCTTTATATCATACCGTCTTGGGATTACATCCTCGTGCGTGATTTTCGGCCGGAATTATAGAAAATCCTGGACACGAGGTGAATCTTCGTATCGGGTACACACGATCAAATGAAGGGTTGCCAGGAAAGGTGTTTGGTGAGCACTGACGTCGCTCGCCCTCACCCTGAGTTATGCTTCCCTAAACTGGACATGCCACCAGTCGTGCCTCTCGCCATCACACTCGTTCAAACAAGTGAACAATGCTAAATAAAACAAGGCAGCCGACAGTTCTATACTAAAGTCCAAAAAGTAGTTAACGAGGCGAAGTCCCTGGGTAATGACCTGGTGTAACATAGAGGTCAGAGGTTGCGTGTCGAGTCAGGGTTCACCAGCATGGACCTGGCTGTGCTGGCCACCTCCTCCTCCTCCTCCTTCCTCCAAGCTCGTCCTCACCACCATCAACTGCTGTCCGATGGTACGATGTCTGAGGGAGGGTCAATACGGAGCGAGGACTGTGTGGCGTGACTCCCGCACCACCGGTGTCGCCTCCCTCCCTCCCTCTTGGTGGTGGCGGTGGTGTTGGTGGTGCCCCGTCGACCTCCAACACCACCACCTGTCACGCGCCAGCACACACTCCATCATCTACAACCTACACTTACTCTTTTTTTTCCCCCCTTTATTCATCAATACGCCGGGTTATCTTCGGTCACAACGCTGGATTCGAAGCAACGTTCTCTCATAACTCTGCCCGGCCGAAGAGGGCAACACTACCTGGTGTATACTCCAGACACACAGGTCGGCCGTCACACTCCACCGACTCCACACCCGCCACACTCCACTTCCACCACACACCTACCACCATCCACTCTCTGCCCTCAGAACACTCCGTCTCCTCGCACGACAAACTCTCTCTCTCTCTCTCTCTCTCTCTCTCTCTCTCTCTCTCTCTCTCTCTCTCTCTCAGAACAGATTGGAGATCTCACTCTTCCTTTCCTCACTCAACCCTGCCAGACAACACCGTCAACCTCTTCTAGTGTTGTTCCCTGGTCTCTTTCTACACCTTCCCTTGTCTCCCTCTTTCTGTTTACTCCATCTACACCTTTTCCTGTCTCTCCCACTCTCACTTTACTCCACCTACACCTTCCTCTCTACAAGGAGACTTAACAGGGCGGTAAGATTCATGATATTCGCAGTATGATTCATTCCCCTAACGACACAACAACCTTCGCCTCTGTTGAATGACGACTTGGTAGCAGCGGAGGCCAATACTCTCCTGTAGGAGGACCATTGTGATCCATTTTGATATTCTCGACCACAGAACTTCGTCCACTTCGCTTCGCCACCTTCATCACAACCACATGTGAATATCAATGACACAGGTCTTCCACGTGCTTGTAACTCTACAGATTTATAGGCCACAAATTAGGGATGAAATATGTAAAGATCATTCAAGGAGGAAATGAATGCGGAATACGTAATTGAGTGTATGTGGGCGATAAGAGTGTTGGAAACCATAGAGGAAATTCGAGAGTAAAGCGTTAAGGACCAAGGTGATTGAGAGCATGTTAGAGATAGGCGTCTCGATGTACCCAGATCATGCATGGTGTGTGGGGCCGGCTGCATGACCCACTCCCCCATGCCATGTGAGAACACACGTTCAATTTTGATACAAAGATCCAAAACACTCGATAAATTCAGCTCACACTTTGCACCATTCTACATATTCCTCTTTTGGTAAATCTGGACACTGTCTCGAGTTTGAATGACCACGTAACTTTTTAAGGAACGTTCAAGATATTTGTCCTCCTCAGTCTTCGCAGGTGTACTGGTGTGCACGCTAGTACACACAGGTGTATCGCAGCTGGCGACCACTACATTTTCTTGTCTATGAATAAGACACACGAGCAGATCCTGTCATCGACCCCAGTGGGCATATTCCTCCCTCACTTCGATCTTCTTCCGGGAACGTTCGATGCAGTACGTCTCCTTAACGTCACAATGGAACCTAATTACCTGATAATCTTAATTAACAAGGAACTAGTTTATGTTCCTCCCGTTTTCTTAGCTAATACATTTACATCCCTCTCCCTCACCAAGGGCCTCTAAGACTCGTCCCCACCGAGCCACTACATCTATCCCGACTTCCACCTAGCCACCAGCCTTCTATCCACTCATCCCGTGGACCCCATCTATCCACCACAGTTCCACTCCTTCTTCCACACAGCAGGAAATGACGTCATCACTCCTGGAGCTCCATACAATGCTTGTAATTAACAGGTTTTCCACAGTTTAACGACCTAGACAAAGGCAAGACGGGCGGGTTGGTTGCTCAAACAAGCTGGCCAATACAATGTTGCCAACTACCACACGCCCAACCATGGCCCAGTACTTAAACAAAGCCTTTTTACTTAAGCAGTTCTTAATAAAAGTCGTTTAAGACGCCAAATACCCCACTCCTCTAACGAACTTAAGTCCCTGATTATCTGAAACACGTAATCAATCTTGAAATCCTATATTTGATCACCTCATCACATACTGATTTAACTATGGTTCCTTAGCCAAACGCTTCATTACATGAACAGTGATTAAAGATAATAAATGTACAAGCTTTTCATTCTCCTAATCGAAAAAAACCCACATAAATGTCATTCAATTTATGATTGAGTGAACCATTGTTATATCAACAATCTCTGGTAAAGTTTCTTATGTAAGTAACATCACGTTACTTTGCAAGTCACTTCTATTAACCATCTAAGACTACAGGCCATACTAATAAACCTCATAAACCTTCAGAATGTTCTCTAGTATCTTAATACTTTATGCCTTCAAGCATGAAAAATCCTTTAGACTTAAATTATTCTTTTAGTCTGCGCTAAACATTTCTTTAAAGATTTCCTAGATGTTTAAAAAGTCCTTTAAAGTTACTTCTAATACACAAAAAATCCCTCTAAAGACTTCCTTAATCTTAAAAGATCATTTATGATTCCCTAATGTATAGAAATTTCTTGTGTCCAGAGTGGATGCAAGAAAGCATAACCCGTACGTGCCTGGGGAGAATAGTTTCAAATAGGTATTTTTGGTGGTCTGGAATTTAAGAATAAGTTGGGGGTAAAGATTCTCTTTATATCATCAAAATAATTAAATATTACTAAAATGATTTTCCTAATTACTGAAACAATTGTTTACTGATTTCTTTTTATTCATTAAGACAATCTGATATTACTTAAGATCCCCCTCGGGAGAAAGCCCCTTGGCTATTAAGCAGCAACAGTAATAGCAAAAAAGCAGAAGCAGTTGCAACAACAGCTGAAGCCAAGTGCAGCAGCAGCATTATCAGAAGCAGCAGACATAGCAGCGCTAAACAGCAGCAAAAGAAGCAACAACATTAGTAGTAGTAGTCGTAGTAGTAAAATGGTAAAAGGAGAAGTAACACCAAAGTCATCCCTTTGGCAATTACAGCATATCATCTGCCCTGTTACAGGGGGGAAGGGAAGGAGTAGGAGGAGGAGGAGGGGGAGGAAGAGGAGGTATATATAAGCCGTCAGCGATCGGTCCTATTAACGATGCTCTTGTCTGGGTGGTGCCAGTATATGACTACAAGGTGTATAGATAACGGAGTTTACTGTTAATGGGCTTTACCAACACAAAAAGGATAATGGTTTCCAGAGGTCGATGCTGTTAATGGGAGAAATATATTGGTGATGATTTGATGGGTCAGGGGGAACGGTTACCGTTGTGTGTTCTACATAGATCTTACTTTTACGCGGTTATACCGTTAACAGGGATGAACTCTAAACGCGAGAAACTGTAAATGGTCAACGGTAACTATCAAACATATCCATTAATCTGCTACGTACATTACAGACAGTACTGTTAAGGGACCACACTCTTCACAGGAACACTGCTTAACGGCAGCACCGTTATGAACTACACTGCTAACCATATATTTTCACTGTAGAATAGTTACTTCGTAAGATCTATACCACCAAGTGGCGCTATGCATTCTGGCAGCTGGTGCGCGATGCGTTGAGACAGATGCTGCTCTGTGTATATATGCAGACGGTGAACGGCGGATCAGCAGGGCGAGGGAAACATCAGAACAACCTGCCCAAAAGGTATTCCCTCGTCACACCCTATCAGTATCATGGTTGGTGCAATGGCATCCAATCCCTCATCATCTATAGGCTCCGATCGCCTCGTATCTCTAGTCCATCTATCCCGTGCGTCTCTATCGTTACAGCTATAGAGTCACTAGCCCTGAAGTAACTTAACCACACATGTATACAGCTGCCATATCAATCCAAGGGCTTACGATTCATTGCAAAACCCGTACCAAACTCTAGAGTGTCCAGTGCACGTCCATACTGCGCGACCAAGGGCTTATCTCTCTTTTTAATCCCACATCTGTTTATATACCTGCACCTCATCTTTATCTCCTTGTGGTACACCTCCATCAACCTCCGCCTGTGTCTCGCTCTTCCAACGTTGTCTCTTATAGCAGGACGAACGCCACACTTAAAGCCCAGACCACTTGCGCCAACCGTCCGCACCAGAAACGTTCCCTAAAGCTCTTGAGCAAGACGGTATGACCCTTGAGCACGACGGTACGACCTTTGAGCATGAAGTTGTGACCCCTTTAAGTACGACGGTACGGCCCTTTAGCACAGTTGTGCGACTCTCGAGCATGATATTACAGCCATAGGGTATAATGGCCTAGTGTTTGACCTGACCCTTAATAAAAGCCAAGTTAAAGGTCAAGGCGCCCTAGAAGCTTGACCTGCCGCTTCGTTAGCCCAGCGAGGAGTGGCTGGCCAGGAGGTTGTCTGACTTCCAGGTCAAGGAGGGAGGGCGACCACGGTGGTCCTTGCGTACCCCAAACGATCGTTAAGGATAATTGTTGGTTCTGCTCCTGATAGCTCCGACACACACACACACACACACACACACACACACAAGAATGTGGTACAGCCATGTGGATGAAGCAATGAGTGTGGATGATGTAGCACATGGGGTAAGTACGTGTTGATGATGGTGGTACTTAGAAGTGGTAATAGGTGATGTAGGGGTTGATGGTGGTGGTCGTGGGTGTAGGTGGCGGTGGGTGATGTAGGGGTAGATGGTGGAGGTAGAGGAGGGTAGCAGGTGGTGCTGGAGGAGGTCGGCCCAACTGACGCACTGCTCCAGGGCCTCTCCACCCCCCCATCCCCCACCCCAACAGACGTCCCATTCCCCCACAACCCCACCCACCCCCATCTCTCACCTTTTTCTCTCAATGATCAAGTCTTTCTTAATCATTACAATTTATTTCTCTTCATTATTTTCCTTTGATTCGTTCCCACACTTGTCTTCCATGTTAATCTCTGTTTCGGTCTATTTTTTCTTCGTTCTTTCATTATGTGTCTGTGAGTTGTGTGCTCCGTTTAGTTTCATCCCTGTCTCCTCAACTAGCAACACACACACACACACACACACACACACACATATATATAAATATATATATATATATATATATTTTTTTTTTTTTTTTTTTTTTTTTTTTTTTTTTTATACTTTGTCGCTGTCTCCCGCGTTTGCGAGGTAGCGCAAGGAAACAGACGAAAGAAATGGCCCAACCCCCCCCCCCCATACACATGTACATACGTCCACACACGCAAATATACATACCTACACAGCTTTCCATGGTTTACCCCAGACGCTTCACATGCCTTGATTCAATCCACTGACAGCACGTCAACCCCTGTATACCACATCGCTCCAATTCACTCTATTCCTTGCCCTCCTTTCACCCTCCTGCATGTTCAGGCCCCGATCACACAAAATCTTTTTCACTCCATCTTTCCACCTCCAATTTGGTCTCCCTCTTCTCCTCGTTCCTTCCACCTCCGACACATATATCCTCTTGGTCAATCTTTCCTCACTCATTCTCTCCATGTGCCCAAACCATTTCAAAACACCCTCTTCTGCTCTCTCAACCACGCTCTTTTTATTTCCACACATCTCTCTTACCCTTACGTTACTCACTCGCTCAAACCACCTCACACCACACATTGTCCTCAAACATCTCATTTCCAGCACATCCATCCTCCTGCGCACATCTCTATCCACAGCCCACGCCTCGCAACCATACAACATTGTTGGAACCACTATTCCTTCAAACATACCCACTTTTGCTTTCCGAGATAATGTTCTCGACTTCCACACATTTTTCAAGGCTCCCAATATTTTCGCCCCCTCCCCCACCCTATGATCCACTTCCGCTTCCATGGTTCCATCCGCTGACAGATCCACTCCCAGATATCTAAAACACTTCACTTCCTCCAGTTTTTCTCCATTCAAACTCACCTCCCAATTGACTTGACCCTCAACCCTACTGTACCTAATAACCTTGCTCTTATTCACATTTACTCTTAACTTTCTTCTTCCACACACTTTACCAAACTCAGTCACCAGCTTCTGCAGTTTCTCACATGAATCAGCCACCAGCGCTGTATCATCAGCGAACAACAACTGACTCACTTCCCAAGCTCTCTCATCCCCAACAGACTTCATACTTGCCCCTCTTTCCAGAACTCTTGCATTTACCTCCCTAACAACCCCATCCATAAACAAATTAAACAACCATGGAGACATCACACACCCCTGCCGCAAACCTACATTCACTGAGAACCAATCACTTTCCTCTCTTCCTACACGTACACATGCCTTACATCCTCGATAAAAACTTTTCACTGCTTCTAACAACTTGCCTCCCACACCATATATTCTTAATACCTTCCACAGAGCATCTCTATCAACTCTATCATATGCCTTCTCCAGATCCATAAATGCTACATACAAATCCATTTGCTTTTCTAAGTATTTCTCACATACATTCTTCAAAGCAAACACCTGATCCACACATCCTCTACCACTTCTGAAACCGCACTGCTCTTCCCCAATCTGATGCTCTGTACATGCCTTCACCCTCTCAATCAATACCCTCCCATATAATTTACCAGGAATACTCAACAAACTTATATATATATATATATATATATATATATATATATATATATATATATATATATATATATATATATATGTATCATTTACCCTCATTCTCTGTGACATTATCCTTCCATGTCTATCACCTCTAATTCCCTACCTGTATAATCTATTGCGATGAATATCACTCTTAATCATCCTTCTATTTTCCTCACTGTTTCCCCTCGTCCGGTTATATCGCTTATATTTCCACCCTTGTGTCTACCTCACCCAGTTCCTCCCACTAGGAGATCATGCAAAGGTCGGTCTTATATCAATCCTATCTCACCCACTTCCTGCTGCTCGAGATCCTACAAGGGTCCACCCAAAATCCTAGTCATTCCTCAAGTCTCTCTCCCCCAGTTCCCTGCTGGTGGTGTGGTGGTGATCGGGGTGGGGATCCAGGGAGGATTGTGTTGGCTGAGGGAGAGTGTCCTTCAGGGCGACCACAGTTCCCGCATGAGTCACTATGGTTTCTCTCCTCGTAGTTTCACCAGTTATTAAGAAATATTTGCCAGCATTATCGCCTGTTGTTAGCTCCACGATTATCATATAAGAATGAGCCAAGACGCTAGTCTCTTTTCCCCCGCGATATCTCATATATATATATACATACACACTCGTGAGAATGGATTACTTTATAAACTTTCTGGGTCAGCTGTTTCGCAGTGAGCTGTGAGTTTCACCTTGAAACTGGTTTCCGTACCGCTTTCTGTTTCACGATTTATTTCTCCAACGCTACGTTCACTTCTTTCATCTGGTCAATGACTTTCTTTTTTTTCAGATTTCTTTCGCATATTCTTTCATATGTCTCATTTATTTTTCCTTAGATATTGCCCTTCGCTCAGTAGAAATTCAGTAACGAAGACATAAATCAGCAAATACAATGGAGATATTCCCACAAGGTGAATCAATCATAAATCGTAATTTAATGTCAATTATATACATTTCGGAAATAATGTACTTTCCTCAGGTCACCTTATATATCGACTTTTTGTTGAGAAATATTTTCTCAGGGCAAACAATGATCTAGATTAATCTTTTCCTACTTGTGTTTGCAGATGATTCAGTAGCCGGAAGGGCTGTGAAGATCAGGGTACAAGTAGCAGAAGGTAAAAGTGGATTACTACCGATCATAATCAACAGAACGTATGGAAATGTTACCGGACTTCCCCTAGTGGCCAAGATTGATCTTCATCTTTGTTATTTGAAAAATGGACACAAACACACGTTAAAAAACAAACACTTTCTAGATCACGTTTTTTCAGCCTTGGTATATGGAAACCATAAAACTAAGAAGTTAGGGAAAGTTTTCAAAGATTCTGTTGATCTACAGAAGCTGTCACGTACTTTTATACAAATCAACCCAATATTTTTCCTGATCTTCGTAGCCTTTTCCACTATGGTCCTGTGTTTAAAAACAAATCAATTTCCTTTCACATCGTCTCAACTTAAGTATCAAATGAATTTTGCCATTTGAAATAGTTTTTCAAGATAGAATAAGTTTATCATGGTGGTGAGAGGAAAGTAATTAGTTACCAGAATTCCTAGCCAATCGAAGACGTATTATATTGGGTACAATGTTCAGCCACACTGCTATCAATACCACGTACATTATCTAATGACTGTATAACAGAGGTAAGCAGGTGCATGTTCATCTCCGTGACGAATGATGACTTCTACCCTGGCGAGTTGTGCCTTGGCGAATTGTTCGCTGGTGAGTTGTTCGCTAGTGAATAATCTAATGATGAATTTTTTGTTGATAAATTCTTTGCTAGGGGAGTTGGTAAATTGTTCGCTAAATAGTAATCCGCTGGTAAATCGTCCGCTGGTGAATCATTCGCTTGCGAAATATCGTACACCCAGCTGAGTATAAACCACTAATAACATCCTAACCTCCGCATATCTTCCTTTCCTACTCTTCCACATTACCATTTCCCTCACAAACACTCAGGAGGAGTGAGAGTTTATTCCCCCCCTAGGGCCAGGCGCCCTACAGGGTACCTCGGGGATTCTTTATGAGGGCGGGAGTGGAGCCTTTCTCACCGGGTCCTGCAGGCCACAGTGACGAGGAGAAACCCATCCTGAATGTCCGTGATAAAAACAAAGGAAAGCAGTGGCGTTGGCCAGGTAGCCTTGAATACCCCAGGGGACCTCGGGCTCCTGGTTGCTATACCAGCGGCCACTCGCTCCTTAAACCTCAACAAACACTCACTAAAAGTACAGGTGAAGTTACTTTATTCTCTTTCATGACAACTCGTTTTCTGTATGCTTTTACATACCATCTATAGCCGCTTAGACTCCACATTAGTATAAAGAGGACTTCTGTGTACAAATTTTATAGTTATATATCTTTTAGCACTGCTGACATCAAAGTCGCGCTTCTCATCATATGTTACATCATAAACGGGAAAGCTCTCAGCGTTTCTATTCGTCTTTTTAACATAAATCTCCAAAACTTTTCTCGATTCATGTAACATCTTTGTATCATGTATTTCCATACATCGCTAAATATACTACCATACAGCTCTCTTCCTCTCTACTTAATACCCTTTATCCTGGATAACTCTGAACCTTATGGATGATACAAACAGTAGGGCAAAAAAAGTGCAAGAAAGTTACCGGTAGCCACCAGGGCACAGAAAATAGCTTAGTAATTCCCCAGGCGACGCCGAAATAACCCTCTTTAACAACAATGGAAGGGAACATATCCGGTTGTTTTAAAGCAATTTTTTTTTGCTGGGGTGGTGATAGACCAAGATTACTGCAGCGAAACACTGGATTAAGAGATGGAAAAATCGTGAATTTCTTTTCCACTCTCGTCATTTTCTCGAAAATTAGGAGTCACGTTATTTCGTAAAACTGTGGAAGAACGAACGGCTCCCGGCGTTCTCCACGCGCGCTGTTGCCAAACCTAGTAAACAGGCCACCGTCGTCTGGTGTTCTTCATTTCTGTATCACGACTGAATCTTTCGTTGAGGTTCATAGAAAAAGCTACTTTCTATTTGAAGGATCCGCCACAGCAGACTCATTACCAGGAATTAGAATAACGAGGTGTGTGTGTGTGTGTGTGTGTGTGTGTGTGTGTGTGTGTGTGTGTGTTGGTAACACTGAACAGCTCTTGGGGTATTCCCGCCAAAACTTGCGAAAACAATGGCGCCCATGAAAAGTGGAATTCAGTCAGGTCTTAGCGAAGGGGACATTCACAGAGAGGACTCGGCTCTGCGTGAGATCTTCGAAACTTCTTCACATTTCCCATTCCCAGGGAGCTGGTTACGGTAGCAGAGTGGTTGGGGGGCAGATTAAGGCCACATTTACAGCTACGGATCGCCGGTAATCCCGGGGATTTGATCGATGTGAAAGGATTAAATGAAGGAGCCGCTGGGCAGCTTTCCCGCCCTCAGCCCCTCACGATCCGCCACCGGGGCTCGACACCCGCCAACCGGGCGCACACCCCCGCACCTCGTCAACCCAATGTAGCTGTTATGCCCTGACACTTTACGTGTTATATCAGCCTACTAAGGGCGCTAGGCCGGGGCTCTTGAAGCCCGGGGGTTGCACTAGATACAAATGGACTCACACAATGCAGTAGCTGTGATTAACTCGGTGGATAAATATTTAATAAGAGTACATATCAGTAATTATTTACCTTCATGCTGCCACACAGCGACCTCTCAGGGCATCGGTAGCCACCAGGGAGGCCATTAAAGCTACCATGATATCTTTAACTTGAAGAAACTCGGGGGAGGAAATAAAAATTCTTCGACCCAGAGAAAATGCGGAGCAAACGCCCCCTGAAAGAAACTTTGTCTGGGGTCACTGGAGCGGGGGAGACGATGCCCCATCATAAACCCCCAGACAATGGTGGCAAGGCGAAAAAGGCGAGTAGGAGCCAAAACAAAGAATGGAGGAGGGAGGAGGGGGTGAAGTGCCCCCACAGCACCGAGTGAGGCACGGACTGTCTGGGTCTCCTGCCCTTCACTCACTCCTTCACCGGCGCCGTCCTGTCCTCATGATCTAGACTCATATTCAAACCGGATAACCCCCATCTCGCCTCCTCATGATCTGTGAGTACACGACAGTGCTTTAACGATCAACAACCATATACCACGATCGAGAATATGGAACGACGCCAGTCGAAGCAGCTTGAAGAAGCGTTTCGAACCGGAGGTCAGAGACCCCCGAAGCTTCGCAGAGATTAGTGAAACGGTTCCTTCTGGGGATCCCGGAAACGTGTGTTCAACCACACTCCCCCGCGCATGCGTGCGTGTGCGCGCGCGTACAGACACACCTACTGCAGAAAAAAAACAGAAAGGTAATGCAAGACGTTTCAATAGATTTACCAGAAGTAACTTTTCAATTAAAGAGCAGATAATCAAGCTTCGAAAATCGGAGGGAAAAGTTGTAGGTGATGGTGCAAAGATATGCGAGGGAATTGATAACAAGTTTCAAAGTCTTTTTTTTCACAATGGAAGACGCTATAACCCCAAACACCAGTGAGATGGAACGAGGAAGAGATCTTGGAAAACACTGAAATATCTGGAAAATATATGAACACAATACAAAAGGGACCTGACCCAATATGAGGCTCATAGTCCGCAGGATGTTTCTTCGTACGTGTTGGAGATGTGTACTGATTACGTCTCACCACCATTTGAAATGCTGTTCAAGATGTTGCTGGAGGAAGCCAAAGTGCCAAAGGAGTGGAGGTGGGGAGATGTCGTTCGTGTCTTTAAGGAAGGAGACCAGAATGCTGTGTCAAACTACAGATTAGTCCCAGTGACGAGTGTCGTCTGTAAAATGCTAAAAAAAGATAATCAGAAAACAAAAGATAAACTACATTAGCGAGGGACAACAAGATTACCGGATGGAATGCCATGCGTAACAAATCTTTTAGACTTCTGTGAGTGAGTAAACTTCGTTTTAGGTAAGAGAGAAGGTTGAGTCTACCTCTATGTAAACTGGATCGCCGGAGACCATTTGACACGGCACCACACAGAAGGCTGGTAATGGAGCTGTATTTTTAAGTCATGGATAAGGGAAAGATTCCTTCGCTCGTCGACGATACCGTTTGAGAGAGAGAGAGAGAGAGAGAGAGAGAGAGAGAGAGAGAGAGAGAGAGAGAGAGAGAGAGAGAGAGAGAGAGAGTGAAGACCTAATTTACTTTTTTTGTCCACGGGGGAGGCTTTCCGGGTCGATGACCTCCTGTAGCGAATTGTCGTGTAAATTGTCTTTAAGGTCAACGACAATTCTGGGTTTATCCCCTTTGTCTTTGCAAGAACATCTCGTGTGTAGTGTTGGAAGCGGATCACACAGCAGCTTGTGATCAATTTCTCCGACGTGTTCTGTACCGCATCACTCGCTACTGTTCCTCTCGACCACTTGTGAAGCAACAGACTGGTTCAGTGAGTCGTCAAGACAGCTGGTAATCATGTGAATAAACTGCTTCATGATACCTTCTATATGGCTTCGGTGAATCAGCGAACTGATCTGATGGTTCTGCAGTGATATAAGCATTTTACATTGCAAACTTTCACTGTGTTAATGCAACTCTGTCAGTGAAGCTGGTAGTTGGTTCAGTTGCTTTTCACTGTGCGATATAAATGTACCAGTGAATCGTTAAGACGGTTCTGTCAAAACTTTTGAACTGTTTCGTGAAGCAACTATACCAGCAAGAGAAGCAGGTGTTTCAGTAAGTTTTAAGAAACTCGAGCATCTGTTTCAGTAAAGCTGGCTAGTTTCATGGGGAGCCTAACCATATCAAGCAAACGCCTCCGAAACACATGCAAAGGCATCATCAAGAAATAATTCAGAGCTTCAACCACTTGCTTTCCCAAGCCCGAAGCAGATGTTTTAAAGGGGACTTCATCTGCCCCTAAGCACCTGCTGCTGCAGGTCCTCAGGCAACTGTGTCAGTAAGACAGTAGTTCTCCCACTACCAGGCCAGCTAGCCTGGCCTGTGGGCCAGTGGGCCTGAGGGCAAGGAGGGCCAAGGCGACCCCACCGGAAGGCCAACAACATTGCTTGGCCACATGAGTCACTGGCCAGCAAAAACTCCCCAGCAACTTGTTTAATTACACCCGAAGTACACCGCTGGAAACATCACAATTGATTAATAATAATCTGGTGACGGCATACAGCGTGTGGGTGTAAATAAGGAGTGTAATCTTATTATCTTTATATGACAGAGAACCTCATCATTGAGTAATTATTACCATACAGTGTCACAAATCTGTACCATGTATAGGTGGGTCATTTGTTCTCATTTGATAATCTAAATTTATAGCCAATTAATGCCAAATAAAAACGATAAACTGATGTGGTAAAACCATCTATGGGGCAAGAGAGACACATTATATCTTGTAGTAAATTGCTGCCTCGAACAGCGTGTGAGTTCAAAGTGCGGAGATCCAAGTTTTTCTGCGGGATGTGAGTCTAGTTTTTGCGGGGTCTCTCCGTGGGACGAAAGAGCGGACTTTAGGTTGTATTTCTTGGGGGGTAATGTGAATGATTGCATCGCCTTCTCTGAATACCAAATACCTGGGGACAGCTGAGTATTTCTGAGGTATTTGTGTATGGTTGGGTCACGTGATACTATTATTATACTGGCTTCGTACAGCCACATTCATCAATCTTTTGGAATTATGAGTAATCCTTTGAGAACGATGGTACGATCCTTGAGCACTACGGCACGATCCTTGAGAAAGAGGGTACGATCCTTGAGAACCACGGCACGATCCTTGAGCACAACGGAACGATCCTTGAGCACAACGGAACGATCCTTGAGAACCACGGAACGATCCTTGAGAACCACGGTACGATCCTTGAGCACAACGGAACGATCCTTGAGCACTACGGCACGATCCTTGAGAAAGAGGGTACGATCCTTGAGAACCACGGAACGATCCTTGAGAACCACGGTACGATCCTTGAGCACAACGGAACGATCCTTGAGAACCACGGAACGATCCTTGAGCACTACGGCACGATCCTTGAGAAAGAGGGTACGATCCTTGAGAAAGAGGGTACGATCCTTGAGAACCTCGGTACGATCCTTGAGCACGATGGTACGATCCTTGTGAAAGAGGGTACGATCTAGCTAAGGATCCTGACGTCGCACTCAAGGATCGTACGGTTGTGCTCAAGAGGTGGATCAATTCCCTCTCCTGGCCTCGATCAGAGCGACAATGGCCGGCTTCTGACGTACTCAATTAAGGAAACAGGAAGAGGAGTGTGGTAAAAAGTGGAGGACCATCGGCGAACATCCTCCACTATAGGGATAATGGAGGCTACCTCATGACGTCATAAAGAGGACGTCATTAAGCCAACACAAGAAAGAATATATATGTATATATATATATATATATATATATATATATATATATATATATATATATATATATATATATATAGAGAGAGAGAGAGAGAGAGAGAGAGAGAGAGAGGGGTCAAAGGTTAGGGAGACGAAAATCACAATATCAAGGTAGGTTTTCAGCTAGTCCTTTTCACACAATCGATCAAAAACAACACGATCCTGAAGACATATGTACAAAAAAAAAATATAATATAAAGCGGGCCAAGTGTATCAGTCTGAATGCTAATTATATACATATGGAACAGAGTAACATTATTTATGTACGTGAGAGAAATATTAGTCCTGTTAGTTAAGCCATATATATATATATATATATATATATATATATATATATATATATATATATATATATATATATATATATATATATATGCCTGCAGTACACAACCAGCGATGAAGAAATTAGTATTCATGTAATCCTGTTGTTGTAAGTTCGATGCGGTTAGTATTTCATACAAATCATTAAATACATGTTACATCCAATGCTCTTCTCCTTATAAGTCTGCCATGAGTTTTCTGTTAGTGTGAGCGCATCATATCCCAACACCATCGCTAAGTCACAGGAAGGTGGTTGAAGGCGATTCGATCCTCATATGAATCTTGAAAGGCATATGTTAGAAAAGGTTTCAATCATCACATCATCAGCTCTGCATCACATGTTAGTCACAATAAACACCGTGAGTAGTATAAGCAGGCAACATATGAAGGTTCATATAAAGGGATTCAGAACCTTTGGGTTAATAGGTTTGGATCCCTTGTGGGTCGTGTTCGGAGCAAGACATGAAGATCAGACGTCCACATTATGTTAGATTAACTTTCCCAGTCTGGCAGTACCGCAGGAGGTAACAGAACGGACCCGCTGTTATCTGTAGCGAATCAGTGACAGCTTTTATGTCTACAGATATCTAATTCTGTATCTACAAATATACATCTACTTGAGGTACTACCAGAGAAGAACTCCTAACTATTATCAAAACAGAATGGTGTTAGAAGGACTGTTATACTGACAAAAACACTGTGCAAAAAGGGAATTTGTTAATGGTGAGACTTGTTAGAAAAAATGTTAACAAGGGAATTATCATACCTGTGATTGCACTCACGTATCTATGTTAAAAATGAGGCGCAACAACGGTGCATGACACACACACACACACACACACACACACACACACCTATGGGTTCGGCTGACTCACTTTACAGACAAGTACTTTACACTTTAAACTACTTTCAAAACAGTTGTCAACCCGCGGTCTACTGTAAATGACCATCCGAAGCATCGACTCATTTACAATGACTACAGGAAAGTGACGAGTTATCATAAATATTTACTGAAAACCAAGTCTGATAATAAGTTTAACAATAGATCATAAAACTTATACACAATTCAATAAAATCTTAATAAAAGTCAGCCTCACCCTTATCCTCAAAAACAAAAAGAAATAAAGAAAAAAAAGAAGAGAAATACTTACCCAAAACTTACCTTCATGTTGCTTTTGTTAGTTTGTTAGAGATATTAGTGCAGTGTTAGTAACATTAGTATAACACATTAGTAACACGTTAGTAACGGATTTAGTAACAAATTAGTAATTTATTAGTAGATTTAACTATCAGTTAATTAGTATATCAAATTAGTAAATTATTATCATATTAGTAATAAATTAGTATATTTAGTTAATGATTCATTAGTACAATTAATTAGTATCTTATTAGTATAGAATTAGTGATCTATTAGTTGACTTAATTAGTAGATTATTAGTAAAGTTAATGCTATTTAATATATACATTTAGTAACTTATTAGTAAAGTTAGTAACAAATTAGTACACAAAATTAGTAGTAATTAGTACATCAAATTAGTAGCCGTTAGTAGTAATTAGTACATCAGATTAGTGACGAATTAGTAGTATTAATTACATCAATTTAGTAGTAATTAGTATTTCAAGTTAGTGACAAATTAGTAGAAATTAGTTCATAAAATTAGTGACAAATCAATATTAGTATATGAAATTAGTGACAAGTTAGTCCAATTAGTAATTTTTGAATTTAATGAATAATTTAAGTACTGACTGATTACACATGACTAATAAAGCCTCTGTTTAAAAGAATTAGGAATACGCTAATTAGCGGAGCTCGTTTTCCATCAGTTTATCTAATTAATTTCACATCAGTACTTTGAAGTAGTCATTAGTAATGTTGATTAGTAATGTGCTGATGACATGGGCTGCTGAAAGCGTTTGGACAATGATACTTACCTGGGCTGTCACAGGTACCTAACTCATGGCACAAGCATTTAATTTGCATATCATGAAAATCTCATTTGCATATACAGTGTATTTTAGGGAAAGTTCATCTATCGAGGGGGAAGTCATCGTCTAATTATATATGGGTATGGGATTTTTTTTAATCATTTATTACATTATTGTTATTATTATCGTTAACTAACTCCTAACACCCACCACTAGACACCTCAACATTGCTCTACATGTCTTAATATTTCTCCCATGAGCTATCTCTCTCGCTCTCTTTTTCACCCTCTCCCTCATTCCCTCTCTCTACATCTGTCTGTTTCTCCCTCACGTGTCCTCAGAACACCACTCCCTTAAATGCAACTATATTTGATTTATCTTGCATCTCAAATTCTCACCCCTGCTCACAGAAGCAGGCCTAAGCACACCTAAGCTCACATACATATCCTTAATATCCTCCCACTGTCAAACACTGGAGTGAGGCTTTAAAGAAATCCGATGGGTAAATCCTTCATCGATATCCTACAGATAAAATCCTTCAGGTGATCCCTCTGGCAATCCTTCTCTTCATCCTACCTGTTTCTACAACATACAAACCCGATCTCTCATTCAATCATCCAAGTGTCCTTTATCTTCATCCAAAGCATCACCGTCATTAATGAAACCCAGTCCTTTGTACTCTCTTCGGCTAGTGTATTCCCTTGAATCTCATATGGAGTTTTTAAAAAAATCCTTTTTCCATGATTTAAGCTTTTTTGATAAACTCTATATTTTCCCCTCATATAAATATTCTTATCTCTATTTCAGAGCTCAATATCTATCAATCACTATACATTCGTTCAGTCTTTAATATCATTTATGATCTTTAGATCTTTTATTCTTATATACAACTGTCATACAAATATATCTATCCTTCCTCTGTTCACATGATCAAGTCAAAACCTCTTGTCATTACCACAAGCCATGAGTGAGACATCTCAGACATAGTCAGCCATTCTGGTGCAGAGGGGTTAACACATTTTGTTAGTAGGTTGTTAGATTTGTTAGCACAGATGGGTTCATGCCGGGCTTGTGTGTGTTCAGACGTGTTCGTTGTGTGTTCATATGTTCGTGATGATGTATTTACGCCATGGTAACGTCTGTAGTAGTAATGTTCCCCGTGGACTCATAGGAAAAAAAAAATATATATATATATATATATATATATATATATATATATATATATATATATATATATATATATATATATATATATATATATAAACAGCTGTGTTTGTTGGACGAAAGTGCTGAAAAGGAACAGGTGTTTGTAACAAAGTCAAGTTTAGTCACGACACGTGTCATGTTCTGTAATGACAGGTGTTATTTATGTGACAAGTGTTCAGTACACACGTGTGTGTGTGTGTGTGTGTGTGTGTGTGTGTGTGTGTGTGTGTGATGTCAAAACAGCTGTAAACAACAGCTGTTTGACAATATCCTTTGGTCACAAGTGTTCATGGACGACACGAATGATAACAGATTCTATTTTCGTGATATGATGTATTTGAAAATCTTCACACAACATGGGCCATGGTGTGACCATGACCCTCCATGACCTCTGTCATATGAGTCATAAGGTACTCTGATCACGGTACGATCTTTAAGGACGGAGGTATGACCCTTGAACACGATGGTACCACCCTTGGACGTAATGGCTTGACCTTTGACCTAGCCTTTGAGGAACGGGTGAAAGGCCATGCCATCATACGAAAGGGTCGTACGTCGTACTCAAAGGCTCTTGTTGTCGTACTTAGAGGGTCGTACTGTCGTACTTACAGGGTCGTATCGTCGCAAAGACAATTTTCCCATGTCGGTCCACTGCCACAGATGGCGTTATTCTTCTCTGTCTGTCTGTCTGTCTGTCTGTCTGTCTGTCTCTCTCTGTCTCTCTCTCTCTCTCTCTCTCTCTCTCTCTCTCTCTCTCTCTCTCTCTCTCTCTCTCTCTCTTTCTTTCTCTCTCTCTCTCTCTCCTTATCTCGATGTCTTATCTTGATCGTTATCTAGTTATCATCATTCATGCTCCTCCCTTTTGTGGCATACTCCCAGTGAACTACCGTACGCCAGAGCCTCTGTCTCCTGAGTGTGAGTGCCATCTTCCATGAGTGTGTGTTTAAGGAACTTGTTGTTAGTGAGGTCAGTGAGTTAGTAAAGTGATTAATGTGTTAATATGTAAGTTACGGCAAGAAAGACCTACCTTACAAAAGTTCAGGGCTTATTTTTCCCTTAGAATAAGGGCTGCTAACTGGAGTATTCAGGGCAAAAAGACCTTATCTTACCTTAAACTACTATTTCATTATAACACATTTCTTAAAAAAAAGAGGTGAGTATTCTACATATTTCATATTACCCTAAATTAAATATCAGTATCACTAAATCTCTGTCCATTCCTTAAATTACTTTATATCCAACTATATCATTAGTAATTCTAGATACATAATCCTACGTACGAAATATATCACACAGGACTAACTACTCATCAGAACTGCTAACTATCAGCTTTGTATCAGCCAAAATTAACGACAGAATTTGAAAACAGTATATATATATATATATATATATATATATATATATATATATATATATATATATATATATATATATATATATATGCTACTATACTACAGAAACATTCTGACTTACCGATAACTGTTAAACTAAATAAATGAGAGAGGATTGCTAAATCCTGACACACTCATCCATCATAAACAACCACACCTTTGAAAAACACATCACCTGATGACAAAATATAACGAACGTATCGCAAAATGTGGAATATTTCTGGTAATTGTCGATTCTCTTTCAAAATATCGACAAAAGAAATCAGTCACGACCTTCTGAGACTTAATGTCACCGGCGGAAGACACATCATACATTACAGAGTTTCTCTCTCTCTCTCTCTCTCTCTCTCTCTCTCTCTCTCTCTCTCTCTCTCTCTCTCTCTCTCTCTCTTCCTACATTTCCTACTAGGATAAGGATGGCGTTACCTCCGTCAACCCCAAGTCAACCTACACAGGGGTTGCTGGCTGTCACTTGTCGTGTGGGGTTGGTCGTCGGTGCGGGTGTGAAGCTTGTAAGAGGAGCGACTGGTGACATTTGTGTGACGTTGGTCTGCTTGTAGCGTGACTCGTTGTCAGTGTAGGACATACTGTTTGCTTGTGGCCCTTTCTGTCCAGCCGACAACTCCTTTGCTCTGCTTGTGACACCCGTGTTCTGCTTGTGGTACCTCCTGACTCTACTTGTAGTACCCCTCTTGCTCTCTACTTGTGGCACCTCTCGCCATTGCTTATAGCAGTCCTTCTTATACACGTCTTACTTGTGAGATGAGCCCGGTATACTTGGATCATCTTCTAACTACTTGTGCCACAAGTTCCTGTCTTTTAACAACCTCTAAACTGCTCGTCCATGTCCTCTTGTCTTCCTCTTCATCCTCTACCCCTCCTCACATTGTCTTCTCTCATCGCAGCGGCCTCGCTTGTGGCACCTTTCCTCTGCTTGTGAATCAGTGACCATCTTCCGTGTCAATCAGTACCACCACCATCTGGCTCGTATATCAGGGACCATCTGAAAGCAAACAGAGATTACATTATCATAAGACGTAAAATAAGATTTACTGCAGAAGGATGCATAAATAAGCACAAATCAGATCTGCTAAGAGAGTCAAAAATCCTCCTTACAACCCTGTACTGCTAAGAGCAAAATCGCCTACAGGCTTTATCAATCTCTGTAACCTGCTTTAGTTAAGCGAAAATCCTCCTTATGGCCTTATGCTGTTGGGAGCAAATTTGCTCACGGTCTGTTTCAATCTTTGTCACCTGCTACAGATAGGGGAAAATCAGTGTGCTATTTTTTCATGCCATAATGATTCCTCTGTCAAAAGGTCAGAAGGGTGAACATCTGCAAAGTTTACACATTCCCTACTTCCCTTGGAAGGATGGACATGGGTCACTTCGAATCTAACCCCCTTGAGCACGAACGTTCGACCATAGGGCACGACTGTACGAATTTTGGGCACGATACGAATACGACCAAGATACGATCGTATGAACGACCTTTGAGGACTATGGTACGACCTTCGGGTATAGTGACCCAGCTTCTGATTCTTTTGGGTCAGGTGAAAGGTCTGACAAGTCGTAACTAAGGATCGCACAGTCATGCCCATTGGTCGTACCTACGTGCTTAAGAGGTCGTCAATTTCGAGTATGTAAAACCTTTTCCGTCCAACAGAGGGCAGGTGTGAGGCCAGTCCTGTGTTAATGGGGATTCTTAGGTCACACATTTACAGGCTAATTACTCGTTGATGAGTGTGTGTAGGGGTAAGACGGGTCACGGAGGTCATACTTGAGTCTCTTAGCTTATCGCTGGTGGTGGCTGAAAGTGTTGGCAGAGGGACTGTTGGCTGAGAAATTGTTGGCAGGGAAGGATTTAGCTTGGAGAGCGGAGGCAAGAAAGGTATTGGCTGGGAGTGTAGGTGGATAGGGGAGCGTTGGCTGGAGGAGTAATCGCTGGACGCGTACAGCGTTGGAAAGGTGGTATGTCACTCCCTTTAATCTTGGTAGTATATACCCTCCAACACCAGGGTTCGAATCCCTGATGACTATGTTTACGAGACGTGTGGTGCTCCTACACAGGTTACCTACCCATGGTACCTACATAAGGGATGCCCCCATCATCATGTTAACAGTTCCCTTCCACTAACCTCCCAGAGCTTCACGCTTTAGTGGGTTTTATCTAATACAGTAAATAGTCTACGTCTATTGGTTGTACCGTAAATAAACAGGCTACGTGTGTTGGTTTTACCGTTAATGAGCAGGTTAGATTCAACAGGACCTAGCTATTCTAACTGCTCACCGGGCTTGAAGAACACAATGGTCTCAGTATATATTACGATGAAGTATTTTCGTTGCATACATGTTGGCCATTTCTCGCGTGAGCGAGGTAGCGTGAAGAACAGATGTCTGAGACTTTGAGGGAAGAAAATAATCGTTTGGCTCCTTCCTCTATTCCTTCTTTTGAAAGTTTTCTCCAAGATTTTATATTCCTGCAATTCTTTGCTATATCACAAAAAATGTAGAAACGATAATCTAACGTATTAGAGTAAATGGACTTTGAATTTTGACAATCAAAAGTATTACACTGAATAAAAACTGTGGACTCTTTTTTTCTTCTCTGTGGTTGTGGTGGACCACAGGACCCGGTGGCAGTGTTGTGGCTAATCTGGACATCATCTACCGCAACACACGTCAGCGGGGATGGTACAAGCGGCGCGTCCCGCTGCCTCCCCACCTTATCGCCTGTCAGTGAACAAGTTTACGTATCGAGAGGGACGAGTTCGACACGTGTAAAGTGCCCCATAAAGGGCAGGTAATACTGTCATTAGTTCGAGGTTATGACCCTGACTTCGAACATTATTGGGTGTCGCGTCTTCGCTGGAGCGTCGACTGAAGCAGGCAACGTTGTCGAACACAGAGGAGGATGAGTATAGACGAACCTGGGTCGGTTTATGTATACGTACGAATTTTATTTCGTGATAACCTGGCATTGTCTCTTTGGTTTACATGATCTGTGGGGGTTTAGGCAGGTGTATTCCGGATCGGTGAGGGAGGGGGGACGTCTGGTTAGGAACTGGGGGCATTCCGAGGCTAGGGAGACGTCTGTTCATGAGCTAGGAGTGTTCCGGGACGGGGTAGATGACTGGGGGAGTGTCAAGGGGCCGGGAGGACATCTGGCTAGGATTTGGGAGAATTCTGGTATTGGGGAGACATCTACTAGTCAGGGGCTGGGAGTGTTCTGGAGGTGGGGAGACATCTGGCCAGGAGCTGGGAGTGTTCCAGGGCTGGGGAGATGCCCGGCCAGCTCAGTGGTCCGTCTTGGCGAGGGGTGGGAAGTGCGGGTGTAGATGGGAGGGGCGTCCCTGACATGCCTGCAGATCACTGCTCGGTAAAAACAGTCGCTCCGACGCCTCAGACGAGTTACATCTCTGGTCGTTGTGATCTGTGTTCGCTGGATGACCTCTGGGTTTCTCAAGTTCGCTGGTTACACACAGCAACGAACAGTTTGGTAACAGAAGCAATCTTTCTTGAAGGATGAAGTGCACTAGGGAGAGTAAAAGTGTTTAAACGTCGTCAGTAAAGTCGGGTCTTAAAAAAATCAATATGTAGTTTGAACTTCATTAACAGTCAACATTCTAGGTCATTATTCCGTGTTATCGTGAACAAGAACATCCTTCCCTGGAAGAACATCCTCTAGAACAAACGTGTCTCAGACGCCTACAAGTACAACCTTGTTTTTGTGAGGTGAATATCGTCTCAGAAGGCCACGGGTTAGGTTACCAGATCAACAGCCCTGGTCGGTCATACATACAATATTATGATCAGTATTTGCAAAATGAAAATCCCACGTACTATATCACTGGCTTAATATGTCCACTTGGTACCAGGAGGATGCAAGGGGGTTGAGGGATAGTCCAAATCAACCATTTGAAGGCTCTCTTTCACACACACAACAAACACATACACACATACACACAGAAACACACACACACACACACACACACACACACACACACACACACACACACACACACACACACATGGAGGAACCTGAAAACTTAATAATTCTCACGTTAACATATTCTTGTACTGTTACTAGTGTGTCAGTCTGTCTGTCTGTCTGTCTAAGATTTCCCGTACCTCTGTCCTTCAACGCAACGATTCTGACTTCCGTCTGACGCAAAAGATTCTTCATATACCGTTCTTATGTGACACCAGCGTCACCATTGACACTTCTGTGACACCAGGTGTCACAATTCTCCCCGGTCTTGACATCAAATGTGCCACTAGTGAGGGAGATGACACCACCTCTGACTGTCGCCAATGCCACAAATGTCACCATTACGACCACAACTACAATCATCACTTCCAAAACACCATCACCACCACCATCACCATCACCGCCACTACCACCATCACCAGCATCACCACCACCATCACCACCACCATCCCCTACATCACCATCCCCACCATTACCACCATCAACACCACCACCATCTCCAACATCACCATCCCCACCATTACCACCATCAACACCACCACCATCTCCAACATCACCATCCCCACCATTACCACCATCCCCACCACCAACACTCGGGAGGCCACGGCCACCACGGACCAGTTTTTCCCCAACACTGCCACACTGAGCCTCTTTCCACCGCACTACAGAGGTCAAACTCCACCGGGGCACTAAGACGCTAAGCAACATTTCATCTAAAGGCGAAACCGAGTAATGGCCATGAACAACTCTCGATCATGCGGCTCGATCTGATGCCATGATGCGACGCGGAACCCCAAAGGCCCGGGTAAAAGTATAGCATACGATCACGAAAATACTCTTTTTCAGATTTCTGTGAGGAAAACGCGCGCGAGGTCATGTTGGTCAGGTCATGGTTGGTGACCTGGCAGGGTTTGTGTGGTGGTGGGACCCCACCACCACCCACCCACACACCTACCACACATCCACGCCCACCACATACCACAACCTTTCGTTCACGCACAGACACATACCACGTCCTCTCATCCATCACATACCACATACCAAACCACATCACCCATCACAAACCACATACCAAGTCTATAATGAAATCATGTGTGAGGCACAGTAATCCGGACGATCTGACATTATTGTACTCATGGTACAATTTCAGGCCTTTCTGTTATCGTACCCCTGGCACAATCACCATATCCTACTGTTATTGTGCCTATAGTACAGTAAGGAGGTTCTACAGTTATCATACCCATGTCATTGTCAGAAGGTCACCCCCTCCCCCCTGTTATCGTACCTAGAGCACAATCAGGAGGTCTTGAGTTATCGTAACTAAAGCACTCTCAGGAGAATCGACTGTTATCGTATCTTTGGCAAAATTAGAAAGAATTACTGTTATCGTACATGAGACACAGCCTGGAGGTCCAACTGATATCGTACAAGATGCATGCAAAAAAAGAAGTCCAACTGTTAACCTAAAAGAACTGAAATTTTTCGCCGCATGACAGAGCCGTGTGTGAGACCCGATCTTATGCATGGCAGATCAACATGAAGGAACCAGTATTATCGTACGCATGGCTGTTAGCTGAAGGAACCAATAATATCGTACGCATGGTTAGGCAATCTAAAGGAATCGATAATATCGTGCCTGTTGCAGGACAACTGAAAGAACCGACAGTGTCGCACGTGTTGCGGAGCAACTAAAGGAACCGAAATTATCATACGCATGAAGGGGCAACCTGAAGGAAATGATGCTATCGTACGCGTGGCAGAGTAACTAAAGGAATCGATATTATCGTACCATGACAAGGCAACCTGGGGGATCCGATATTATCGTACGCGTGGCAAAGCAGGGTGTGAGAGGAGGCAGTGGAGGAGATGAGCAGATTAATGTTATTAAAATCTACATCACAAGACAAGTTATCGTTACGAGAGATTTAAGCTGGTGTTTAAGTTGATGTAGTTAAGGGTTAGAGTTTACGTTGGTTTACAATCTGTAACTCGACGTAAATTCATGTTTGGGGTAAATACTGACATTTTATCATTAAGTCTAACGAGACGATGCCGGACAGAGCTTGAAATCTGTGTGTAATAATCCGAACGAGTGTTGTGGAAGACGAGGTACCACGGGAAGAGCTTGTTCAGGCTTGGAATAATGGAGCAGAGGGGGGCCCACATCACAGGTTATAATAACAATGATGTCAGAAGGCATTCCGGAAGAGGAGGAGAACTATCTGAAGTTGCTAAGGATGAGGGAAATGTGGCGCACATGATGGGATTTCCAGCAGGTAGTTGCGAGCAAGTCCAGCACTGGCCAACACGTCTGGCGATATTGGGGTATATATATATATAAGTCCACTGGGAAAATGAAACACGATAAGTTTCCAAGTGCACTTTCGTGTAATAATCACATCATCAGGGGAGACACAAGAGAGAAATATAACAGTCAGTTGATATACAACGAACAGACGTAGCTAGGATTTACGTATTGTTGGTGGTTCCGTATTAGGGTAGTTATGGATGGGGTCACAGTGGTGGGTCACAATGGTGGGGCCACAGTGGTGGTTTACAATGGTGGGTCACAATGCCGAACACAAAACTTATAAAAGCGGGCGAGTTGGTCTCTGGGGAGGCAGTGGTAGATGGGGATGGGGTGGGGGGAGAGGTTAATGGTAGGGTTGTGGCCTGGTTCTGGAAATAATGTCTGGTGTCGCGAGTGGTGGTGGTGGTAGTGGTGGTGGTGTAGTGGTAATTGGTGGTAGCAGTGGGGGTTGTCGTGGTGGTAGGATTAGTGGTAGTGGTGTGGTGGTAGTGGTAGTCCGGAGGAGTGAGGGGGAGGGGTATGTGAGGGGGAGGGATGGGGTGTGCAGCCAGGCATGGCGTAGCTTTGTACCCGTCCTTCCCAGCTGCACCTGTCCCAACACACACCCTCCACACCCCACACCTGGCCCACACCCACCCACATCCACCCACACCCACCCACACCTGGCCCACACCTGGCTCACACCCACCCACACCTGGCCCACACCCACTCACACCTGGCCCACACCCATCCCATTGCCTCTCCCGTCCCACACTCAGAACCCATAACCTGTGCCCGACCGAAGCTCTGCTCATACAATCAGAACACTGTCTCATCGGGCCAGCAAGATGTGCACCTCCCAGATATACGCAGGACACGAGCCCTACACCAATCGGATGATCAACCTACCCACACTCTGAGCTCATATCACAGGCCCGTCTCAGGCTTGGGAGGAGGGAGAAATGCGACAATCAGAACGCACAGGCAATCAGGGTCTCCAGGTCCTTACATGAGTGACGAGGATTTAATCGCCGTCAAATGAAAGACACACACACTCAGTAAACACTTCTACACACACTCAGGGGAACCACACTGAGTGGTGTCTCACACTCCCTGTCTAAGGATATGTTGGAAAAGGTCTAATTCAATTTAATCTCATGCCAGCAGGAGAGTTAAGGATGTGATCGAGGACGCGAAGATATGATTAGGAGATTGTAAGAATTTATACTGTATACGTAACATGTAAGCGACGAAAGACCGTGGCGTACACACACACACACACACACACACACACACACACACACACACACTCACATACACACGCACGCAGCTAATTCAATCACAAAAAAAGAACCTCTCTGAACCACTCGTCTGTCAGCGACTAACTTCATGTACTTTTCCCTCGCCCTGTTGGAGACCAGACGGGATATTGGAGTTTGTGGAGAAGAAGGGCTTCATCCACATCTGTTCTCCAACGTCGATACAACTCTTCATCAGGACTGATGTACCTGTTCGCCAACGTTATAGCGAAGTTAAAACCACCTCAATGACGATTAATCGGAGTTAAAGGGGCTATTCGTCACAATAGCGGGTCCTGGAACTGTTTACGAGCTTACTAACGGGATACATCTTTCACGGAAACAGTGACAACACTTCCGTTGTTAACGACAACAGTAACGGGGTTATGAATTATTCATTATCTTGGTAACCAAGTGCAGGTCTTCACCAACGGGGCTCCAGATTGTTCACGGTCGTGTTAACGAGACTTACTAACAACCCTTGAATCATGACCATCGTCATACCCAAGGGTCGTAACATAGTTCTCAAGGATCGTACCGTCGTGCTCAAGGACCGTACCGCCGTGCTCAAGGACTGTACCGTCGTGCTCAAGGACTGTACCGTCGTGCTCAAGGACCGTACCGTCGTGCTCAAGGACCGTACCGTCGTGCTCAAGGACCGTACCGCCGTGCTCAAGGACTGTACCGTCGTGCTCAAAGCGGTGAAGCATAAAATCACCGGGAACCAGCGTGGTGGTGAACATGACGCGTCTATAGTCACATACACTCTTCAGGAATCTCCATGTTCCGTGATGTGTTGATGTTGCCGTATATGGATGCGCTTTGCGGATGCGAACAGATTAATTTGTCTTTATATCGAGAGGAAATCAGCGTACATTGAATAATCACTACCTTAATGGGAAGAGGCCCATTAAGTCATGAAGGTGACAGCTGTGAAATGACCAGTCATGTTCGATATCTTTATTATCTTCATTATCAGAAAAAAAAACCAGATCATTAGAAATGCCAAACGTGAAGTTTTGACTCAATTAGTATCGAGGATTAATTATGGAGACAAACTGGTTAGTGCTCTTGGCGGGGTCAAACAAAAACACTGAACAAATACTTTTAAGTTTGTTTATTTTAAGTCAGGTTTGTCCAGGCGCAGAGAGACGGCCTATAAAAGTGAGGTGCCCACTTCTTTTTTTCTTTTTTCTTTTTCTTTTTTTACCAGAGAAAAATTACTATCGTCTTTAAAACCCTTAAAAGGTCAGTGACGTTTAGTTTTCCCTAAAAATTCGCATGTGAGTTCCCGCTCTGGAAACTATCGTGTGTGGGTTATAACGTCCGCCCAGAATATCTTGGATAAATCTGAGCCAAGGATCCCTGGAGGCTGGAAACCCAGGTCAACCCACACACGCACACACCCTGGGCGGGGCATAACCTGCCCTAGCACTCCACACACACACACACACACACACACACACACACACACATGTAGAGTGCGGTGCAACCCTCACCTCAGCAGTAACTAAATTCTGGAGGACACTGCCAAGTGAACTAGGCAAGAGGAGCTCTGGACACACTAGTCGCTCGTTTGCAGGCGATGGCTATCAACAATGCTGGGCCAAATAATGACAAACATAGTTTTCAGTTTTCTAGCCTGAGTCTAGCCTCGGAATGTGGACAATGAGGAACTTAAGCCGTCGAGGAGCTGCATGAGAGTCTGGCCAACACCCACAGAAATACCTCAAATAATTGCGAACTCTAATAACATCGTTCGTCTCGCCCACATTACTGGGAGTTGAGTTTCTCTTCGTGGTTTTCCCTGGCACCAACCACTCGTCCAGCACAGAGGCCAGAAATACTACGGCCTTGATTCACCTTGGTAATGAAAGTCTATTTGTATGTGCTTGATTGGAGCCCTCGGGTTTAGGTGTGGTGCTGGCGATAAGGTTCTTCGTCAGAAGGAGATATTCCAGTATCCAGGAGATTGCTCTCGGGCGTCGTTGTGTTGGGTTCTTTGCTATTCCAGAAAGTAGAAGACCGCCACTAAGGGCGTGGTTGCTGGTGCCGATAGTGAGCCCCGCGAGAGGAGACATTCCAGTATCCTGAAGACCTTCACTTGGGCGTGATAATGAACTCCTCCGTCAGGAAAAGACATTCCAGTATCAAGAAGACCCTCGCTGGGGCGTGATAGTGAACTCCTCCGTCAGAAGACATTCCAGTATCCAAGCACCCGGGCGTGGCTGCTGGTGATGGCGGTGAACTCCTCCTTCAAGGGGAGACATTCCAGTTTCAAAGGCCGGCGCGTGACTACCCACAAGGAAACTATAATCCAGTTCTTGCTGCTGGCGATCGTCGGCCTTACAAGACCGTCCAGTAACCTGAGACCAAAGGTGGAACACGGGGGTTTAATTGAAGTCTCAAGCTGCTTGCTCGGCGGTGGAGGAACTCTCTCTCTCTCTCTCTCTCTCTCTCTCTCTCTCTCTCTCTCTCTCTCTCTCTCTCTCTCTCTCTCTCTCTCTCTCTCTTCTCTCCAGCCAATGACTCAGTAGCGTGCAGGTCGTGCAGCAATGTCCACCCACCGGAAAAAAAAGAACAATAATCTAAACTACACATTTGGCATAATGATATACCAGACGGTGAGACTCAAACTGACGTATCAGGGTTTCCATACTCTACAGCTCGAACTGATGACTAGTGATAAAAAAGAAAACTTAAACGAAGGTGTGTGTGTGTGTGTGTGTGTGTGTGTGTGTGTGTGTGAGCCGGAAAGAAAACATCTCTGGGTCTTAATGACGACATGTGAAGACCAGCGACGGACGACCTGTGGCGACTAGGACCAGCGATGACCTGTCAGTCTTTGCCTCGCGACAAGCTGGTCCAATCTCACAATGGTCGTATCAGAGACCAGAGATTTACGAATACTCCTCGCCCGCAGTTTTTGCCACTTCCATCCGCAACAGGTGTAGACATTCCTTGTCAAAATCGCTGGAGAAAAACCTCTCGCTAAAACCTGCCCCTTTCCCGAGGTGGAGCCAGCCAGCCCTGGCCGTCCACCGTGGGACAACTGCTGTCTATGACCCTGGCAAGGTCATGACCCATCTCGGCAGCACCGTCAGGTCGGGGCCGAGGTACTCCTCAAAGTGTCCGTGAAGGGTAGTGGGCCGTCTGGATCATCCCAGTGGACACTGGAGGTGACCGTGGAGGGTACAACAGAGCCATCTGGACCCATCTGTGGTACTCCAACCCTAGAGTAATTTGTACACTGTAAGAACGGGACCAGCTGTAGAAGTCCCTAAACCCGCTTGGCAATATACAAATACACAATTAAATAACGAATATAAAGATGAATAAATATACCATGATCGTATATAAATCATTTGCATAAACCAGAACTTTATTTCCCCCAAAACAGACGTATAATTTCGATGCTCTATGATTGTTTTTTTTTTTTTTTTTTGTTCGAAGTGAGAGATCAACGATGTTTAGGGAAAGTGTTGGTCCAGAAAGTGTTGGGAGAGGACCCTCAAGTCTTAGGTCAGTCCAACCTCTGCATTTGGGATGATGCTAGTAATGATGATGATAATAATAAAGATGATGATTGCATCAATAATGATATAGTAATAATGATAATGAATTTGTTAGAATTTCTCAGCCAATGATGGTTATTATGGCCACCATGATAACTGGTGATGTGTCATGCGTGACGCATTCTATCTAGGCTGAGCACGACGGTGCATACACGGCACGACCTCTGAGAACGACGGCACGACCTCTGAGAACGACAGCACGACCTCTGAGAACGACTGGGCGACCCCTTGAGCACGAAGGTTCGACCCTTGAAAATCACGGTACAATCTTTAGGCCCGAAGGGTATGATGATGGCCTGTCCTCTGACCTCAACCTAACGGTTCAGGTCAGAGGTCAGGCCACCATCGTACCCAAGGGTCGAACCGTTCTGTTCAAGAGGTCAAAATACCTATTGATATCTTTTTGGGTACCAGAGTCCGGGAATCTGGACTTGAGAACCTCTTCTTTTTTTTTTTTTTCTTCCAGTTATTTCTTTTCTTTCGCATCAATCGGGCGTCGACCGAAAGGATTTCTTCCATCAGTTTCCATTAAGTTGAAACGAGATGAAAAAAGAAATGAAACAGCGGATGACGCTCATGAGCGCTGACCAAAAATGGACATGCTGACACGTACGACATGTTTCCTGAGGACGCCAGTCATCACAAGACGACCTCCTCACCGGCCAGTACGACCGACTCGTCGTCTCTCGGACGATCCGTGTGACCAACCCAGGTGGACGAACGGTACCCCCCCTCCCCCCCTTTTCGTCCGGTCAGCTAAGATAAAAAAAAAGCACCTCGCCTAGACGACCTATTGAGAACCATCATATCTTCTCTCAAACGACTTACTACTACCACCACTACTTCGTCTACGACGACCTCACTGGACGACCTACCCAGGCAACTACATCTACTTCGACTGTCTTCTCCAGCTGACGTGACACGGAATGAGACGGTTGACCGGTCAAGGGCACAGAGTCACGGTGGTGACCGCGTCACGTGGTACACGTGACCTTACCACGCCACCTAGTGGGCCTCTCTGGTGCCTCCTGACCCTTGCTCTTAGGTCAACACCTTTACCTACCACACCACACAAGGACTCGGCCCACGGAATCCCTGTAATATAGAATCTATTGGAAGATGAAACTATAGATTCTGTAAACTGTTGGGTACGATAAGGCAGTTGAAAGGTCAACAAGTCCTGGGTTCGACTCTCCAGCTGGCCAGGTGTCATTACAGCAGTCACTCACGTGTCGTCTTGGTGTCATTTCTTGTGTCATATACAACTGTCGGGTCTGATGTCATTCCTGATGTTATATAGAATGATATACCTGGTGTGAACAATTGTGCTATATATACTATATCCTTGATATCGTATACAGTCATTTCTATTGACATATATAGTGCCAACCCTCTTGTCATATCACCTGTATGTGAGCCTCCTTCCCCATCGAGTCGCCAGCTGACAGTGACACTGTGAAGGTAAGGGTGAAGGTGACGGTGCTACGGTAACATGTGTGTGTGTGTGTGTGTGTGTGTGTGTGTGTGTGTGTGTGTGTGTGCAGGATGTGACGGGGTAATGGTTCAGGTGAGGGCAGTGACCAGGGCTCCGGTATATCTTGCTGTAACTCATATATCTTTCTTACAATTTACTTCTCATGTGATCAGACACACTCAAGGGAGCGTATCTGTGGCGTTGGCAGGTGATGGTGACACACACACACACACACACACACACACACACACACACACACACACACACACACACAAGCCCGCATGCGCGCGCATGCACAGCGGTCGGTAGAGAGTGACGTCACATTACCCACAGACGTCATGAGGTTGGAACTCAAGACTTCCCCTTAAAATCTCCCACATTTTTAACTCTTTGCTCCCCACCCCACTTACCCGGTGCACCTGCCCACCCCACTCATCGGTGCACTTGCCCACCCGATTCACCCACCGGTGCACCTGCCCACCCGAGATCATCTCGGGTCTCGTTGGGGACCCGGCTACATCTGGCTGACAGGTGAGTGGGTCACGTCAGCGTTACACAACGTCAGCCGTGGAGTAGCGCCCAGCAGCGGCGGCTGACACTGTAATGGGAAGTTCGCGAGCACGTGAGGGGCAGGTACCTGCACCGTGCCCCAACCGCGCTCTCTCTCTCTCTCTCTCTCTCTCTCTCTCTCTCTCTCTCTCTCTATATATATATATATATATATATATATATATATATGTGTGTGTGTGTGTGTGTGTGTGTGTGTGTGTGTGTGTGTGTTCTGATATAACCATCAAAACCAGATAAATTACCGGAAAAGATTTAATCAAATCAAGAGCTTTTGAAGATACTGTATAATACAGCAGAAATACAAGAAAAAAAAACCATTTAGCTGAATGTAATGTGGACTCATGGGTTAACTCTCGTTCGTTTAAATATGTATGAAATATATATATATATATATATATATATATATATATATATATATATATATATATATATATATATATATATATATATACAACATTACGGCAGTGAATGATTTACATTTTCGTGATGCGTCATACAAAGATAAAAGATAAGACCTCAAGACTAAGACTTCCTCTTACAAGTAACCGACTCACAACGGAACTAAGTAGGTGATGTAAGTAGGGTCTCCCCCCCCCCCCCCCACAAAGCAAAGTAACTTACGAGATCAAGCAAACCGGCCAACCAACGAGACTGGGTAAGTAACAGGACCAAATAACTAACGAGACAAAGTAACCCGAGTAGCAAAGTAACACGAACAGGTAACTACAGGAGTCCAAGTGAGGTTCCTGACACCACCTCAAAGAAGGAGGAGGAGGACGAGGAGGAGGAGGAGGAGGAGGAGGAAGAGGAGGAGGAGGAGTCACTGTGGCCCATTAACATGCCTCTCCTCCGCTACTGTTGCGATGTTCGTAGTGGGGAAAAAAAAACTATACCACCGGGATTCCAATATTGAGAAAATGTTGGGTTTGCGAACTGGTCTGCCACGGGTGGTGTGGGCGGAGGAGGCTGGGTGTGGCGGATTGATGGGGGGGATGAGGTGGAGGAGGAGGGGGTGGGGCTTAGGAGAGGGAAGGAGGGTCAAAGACAACGGAGGAGTGAAGTACGAGGGGCGAGGAACAAACAGGGATGGAAATGTTGATGTGAATGAGCACCTCCTTGTTACGAGGCCTCGCCATCAGGTGAGATAGGTAGACAGATGGAGAGAGAGAGAGAGAGAGAGAGAGAGAGAGAGAGAGAGAGAGAGAGAGAGAGAGAGAGAGAGAGAGAGAGAGAGAGAGAGAGAGAGAGACGTGGGTTTCCTGCCACCAAGGTGGAGTGCCCCAGGACGGGACGTGCACCCTGCTAGTCTTCTGGCCAGAGGATGATCTCGCCTCTCAGCGCTGTTCAAGTGCTGTTTACTGCTCCCCCGAAAGCTGTAAACTGCTGTCTTAGGTCTCTGAAGCTCCCCACTGCTGCACGTTGCTGTTTTCTGCTGTCTAATGCTCTAAAAACCTGTAAATTGCTGCCTGGTGCTTTATGATGCTGTTCCCTGCTGTCTCATCCTGCTTTACAGCTGTCGACTGTTAATCTCAGGTGATTATTGCTGTCTGCTACTTTACGCTACCATTTACTGCTCTATATTACCATCTCTTACAACCCTCCTGCTCTCGTTTACAATCAACTGTTCCATATGACTCTCTCCAGCAATTCTGCCACTCTATACCACCACAATCTACTCAATTCTGCTCACGAATTCGCCACTCAGCTTATATCAATGCGGTCTATCAACTGTGTTCTGTCTCTCTTACTCTTCATCACTGTAATGCTCAGTCACTTTCAACTAGTTTCTCTATCAAACATGGAAGTTCCAAGCCCTCAAACCTATGAGTCGAATAGAAGGCGGACGCAAAGGAAGTAACTGAAAGGAATGAGAAAATAAGAAAATGAAGAAGGAACAAGAAAAAGGGACTGGGAGAGATATGTGGGGTAAGAAAGACGGAATATGAAGGAAACAATTCGATAGGGAGATACAGAGAAGGATATATAATGAAGGAAACAGCCGAGAAGGAGCTACTGAGATGAAATATGAGGTCAAGGTGTTACCTAAATGGAGGAACTGAGTGGAAACTACAGTGAAGGAAACTATATCGAAAGAAAAAAGAAAGAAACGAATGAAAGACATGGATGACTGAACAGTAACTACAATGAAAGATGGCATCTAGATGAAACTGTCGTGGAGAGATCAGCAAAGAAAGAACTGTAGTGAAGGAAGGAAACACGAAGGAACTACACTGAAGGAAGATCAAGAAGGATCTAAAGTAAAGGAAAGAGCCAAAATGACTTACAATAAAGGAAGGAAACAAAAAGGAACTTCAGTGAAGGAAGGAGGTTAGAAAGAGCTATGAATGAAGGCCAAAATCAAGAACTATTTTGGAGAAGGAACAACAATTAAAGAAGAATTCAAGGAGAAATCATTAACGAAGAAAGAAGTTCAGAAAGAACTAAGACGAATGACGAAATCCAAAAGAAACTACACCAAAGGTAGATATTAAGAAGGAAAATATGTTTGAAGGAAGAGGAAAGAAGTTCATGAAGGCAGAAGTGGAGTAAAAGTGCTCCACAAACCCATGGCTGGTAAGAAGTGAGGGATCAATAATATTGTGAAGGAATGAAATCCAGTTGGGAAACTATAATGAAGGAAGACTATAGTGCATGAAGGCAGAAGAGCAGCATTAGTGGCCCTCCAAATCCGTGGCATGGATTGCTGGTTGACCAGCAGGCTGGTTAATTGGCTGGCTAGTTAGCTGGCTGGTTGTCTGGCTGACTAGTTTGCTGGTTAGCTGACTGGTTGGGTGGCTGGCTGGCTAGTGAGCTAGCTAACTGGCTAATTGGCTGACTAGCTGGCTGGATGGCTGGCTAGCTGGCGGTTGGCTAGTTGGCTGGCTAGTATGTTGGTTGAATAACTATCTGGCTTGTTGGCTGGCTAGCTGGCTGGTTTGCTGGCTTGCTGGTTGGCATGCTAGCTGGCTAGTTGGTTGGCTTGCTAGCTGGCTAGTTGGGTAGCTAGTTGGCTGGCTAGCTAGATGACTGGTTGGCTGGCTGTAAGGAGGTCTGGCAGGCGGGAGAAGACGTTAGAGACTTCAACCCCTCATCGCCTAGTGATCACACACTGACCTTTCTGCTCCAATGATCAGCTGCGGCTCGGCGCTGCCAACCTCACCCGAGACTCAACGTCTCTTTTTCGATCCATTTTTACTCCCTCACTCCCTCTGAGTCCACGGCAGCTCTTATGCGATTGTGGGAGAATCATGTCTTTTGAGTCAGTGGCGTGAAGAGATTGGTGTAGATTGGTTTTTGACGAGGTTTATCATAAAATGATTTAAGGTGAGGGTGTGGTAACACAATGTGGGCTGAGGAAGGCTCTCTCTCTCTCTCTCTCTCTCTCTCTCTCTCTCTCTCTCTCTCTCTCTCTCTCTCTCTCTCTCTCTCTCTCTCCTCGTCTTCTTCTTCTTCTTCTTCTTCTTCTTCTTCTTCTTCTTCTTCTTCTTCTTCTTCTTCTTCTTCTTCTCTTCTTTCTCGTTTTCTTCCACTTCTTCCCTCACCCAACGAATCTTTACCGCCACAAGCAAACTCCTCCCCTCCCACGTACACTGTGACCAACGCTCCAGACATCCTTAGCATTCCTGGAGGAAATTCCTTCACAGCAAATCCCTCAAACAATCAGGCAGGAGGATATCAGACCCCGACTCCCTCATCCCCTACACAGACACACACACAACCGACGCGAACATTAAAATTGTCATTACTACTCCGCTCTGCGGTAGGTTAATACGAAGATCATTCGCTGTCAATTAAGAAGAATCACCACGAGAGTTGATTTGATCCCTGGAGAGGGATGACCCCTAAGACCAGCTCCCCGCGACGATTGATGAGCAGATTGATGATTGAGTTAATATGTCAACTGTGATGGATAAAGGGCGTCGACAGAGGTGGGGCAGCGCTTGCTCTCTCGGGGGTTTTGTGCTGCCTGGAGGAGGAGATAGATGAGGTTACGTCTTCGACCTGGGTTGTGTTTCATGAATCTAACGTATGTATGGGATGATGTGGTACATCATGGTGACGGAGGTGTGGTATACGATGCTTATGTACATGTTCTTTTGGGCGTTTTGTCTGGTGGGTGTGAATGGCTGGCAGGTGAGTGTAATGTTCGAGAGAGAGAGAGAGAGAGAGAGAGAGAGAGAGAGAGAGAGAGAGAGAGAGAGAGAGAGAGAGAGAGAGAGAGAGAGAGAGAGAGAGAGAGAGAGAGAGAGCAGTGGTATCAAGGCCACTCCTACATCACTCAGGTTAACCTCATCTGTCTACCCAACTTTCGTCCGTCGCATATCCCACCCAGCCACCACCCTCACACCGAGGAGGACCCACAGGCAAATTAACCACCACATCAATTATCCACCACCTCTACCACAACCACCACCACCACCACCACCTCCACCACAACCACCACCACCACCACCTCCACCACAACAACCGCCACCACCTCCACCACAGCCACCACCACCACCTCCACCACATGATTCTTTCACCAACACGACATCCCCACCACTATCAAGGTATTACCTCATTCCCCCAACACACCCATCCATCCAACAGGCTAGGGTAATTCGCTGGAAACTGGTAGATCTTGACTGTTATATCCTGTTATTTCCTGGTACTGTTATATTCTAGCTCTACTTCGTCCTAGCACTGCTATACCCTGGTATTGCTATACTCTGCAGATGCTATACCCAACCTCTGTTTCGCCCTAGAACAGCTACACTATATCCTGGCACTGCCACATTCTAGCAGTGTAAATATCTGGGGGTCTGCTTCATCCTGGCACTGCATGCAGCGTCACTGCTCCGCCTGGGCACTCCGAGGACCCAGCACTCGTACATCTTGGCACTACAAAGACAAGGAGTTACTCGAGGCTTCAATCGTTTGTTTGGTCGTTGGAACAGCCAAGGCCTCCCCGTCCGCCTCTCTCAGTGGGTAATGAAGGTAAGTTTTACCATCCCTTACGTTAAGGCGTCGGTCCATGGGGCAACGATGGGGCCGAGTTGAGCCAAGTTCCAGCGTATGACTACTCCCCCCCCCCCCATATTTATGAGGCCAAGTGGACCAGGGAGAAACAGTAGTAGTTTCCCTTTGACCACAGTGATTACATGGGCGCCGCCGCCCAGGCCCGAGTTATGGCAAACCTGGACTGCACACTCCCAAGACACTCTCTCTCTCTCTCTCTCTCTCTCTCTCTCTCTCTCTCTCTCTCTCTCTCTCTCTCTCTGTATTTCTATCTATCTATCTACCTCTATCTATGGTAAGCGACTAACCTTCGTAACGAATCTAAATCAAGACAAAAATAACGCAGCAGGAAAGACCAGACTTCTAAAGAAAAATCATAAGACAAAATAAGAACCGAAACGAAACCTTAGGAAATAAAGAGTGCAATATACAGTAACGCTGTGGTTAACGAGAGAGCGAAGAAGCGACATAAAAAAAAACGTTATGACCCCCGAGCTGAGGTCCTCATCCAACCTAGGCTGGTGTTTGACTGGCCCCATCCCGTTTTCTCCCTCATGAGACCTCACAGTTATAATCATTAATCAGTCTACGCATCAGATCATCGAGTAATTGTCGAACGTCGTCTAGACGTAAACAACTTCTGATTATTCTTCTGAGACCCATGATTAATCTAATCCAGGAAGTGAGGTCGCGTCTCAGATACGGATTAATAGGACAGTGGCCCAACGTGGGAACTTGATTCATCAAGTAATCCAGGACAAGATTTCTAAACGTGAACTTGGAATAAAAAGAGCAAGATTCATCTTAGTGGAAAATATTTGCCATATTCCGTTTTCTTAAATAGGTCTTAGGCAAATAATGAGTTCAGGGAAATAAAACGGCTCACAAACAAAGTGTCTCAGACAAACTAAGGTTGCAAACGTCTCTCTTTTCTTCTACCAGAGGTAGTGTGTGTGTGTGTGTGTGTGTGTGTGTGTGTGTAGTTCATCACCTACTGACCAGGTTAAACAGCAGCGCCAAGCGAGAACATTAAACTTTCCCCCTGGCGTCCGTATCAGCCACACAGACTCAAGACCAGTGGAATCTAACAGCCAATGAACCTATAACTGTCTCGCACCAAAATAAAGCAAAGCAATCTATCACACGGCCGTTAACCAACAAACTATAATGATATATAAACTAGTCCAGGCAAACATACTAAGCTGGAAGTGTCACCTTAAGAGATATATGAAGTTAAAACAATTTCCGGCCGATGACTAAACACGCAAATCCAATTAACAGAAGCACAGACATCGCCGGTATATTCTAACAGGCAGTCAGAGCTAACAGACCAACATCTTACAGAACAGATCTGTTCACAGATGTGTCCTTCACCGCTGGTGCTACAAGAAACAACAACAATAACACATAATAAAGAAAGGAGAATACAAATGTTCATTACACTGTACGGCAAAAGAGGTTCAAGAGATGGGGGATCCATGAGTGTAAAACTTCTCCCCATACAGTACAACTTGGTAAATACAAATTGGGAATAACAGACAGACAGACAGACAGACAGACAGACAGACACACACACACACACACACACACACACACACACACACACGCACAGCCAGTAGAGTCACAGTGCAGTGGATATGGTACTGCACCACTACTGTCCTCAGGCACCAGGAGATATATTTCACCAACCACGGCCTCCATTACCCATATTTATTGTTCTGATGTATCGTTACCTAGGACGGTAGGGAGGAGGAGGTGTACAGGGGAGGTGGGGAACAGCCAACCAGCCAGCCAGCCAGTTGCTAACTTCGTCTGTATCCAGTGCTGCTAAATCTAACTTTTCTCTTGTGAGGTTAGCTCTATATGGTTTCTAGCTTCTCCTCTGTTCTGTTTATCTTCGAACTTCTTCCACTTGCCTCGTCTTTCTAGCTAAATCTATCTACAGTGTGTTACTAACTTATTCTACCAACCCTGCATTTCTAACTTCATTAATACTTCTATGAAATTCAGCTACAATTATCTCTCTCTCTGCGGGGGTAGATGTAAGTATATTGTAGGGGTAGATGTAGGTGTATTGTAGGGGTAGATGTAGGTGTATTGTAGGGGTAGATGTAGGTATACGTAGGGGCGGGTGTAGGTATATTGCAGGGGTGGGGGGTATTTCTTATACTTCTAACTTCATCTATCTGCCTTACGTTTCTATACCTATTTCTTGTGGGAGTCTGACCAGGGCCAAGTGCGTCTCAGCCACAGGGAGCGTAGCGCTCCCAAGAGGCCACACAGGAACCCAGCAAAGGGCTCCTGACAATCCCACCCTCTGGCCGGGCTCCCACGTCAGGGAGAGTGGGACAATACAAGGAGGTGGGGAGAGCTGTGAGAGGAAGAGGGGAGGGGAGACAAAGCGGGGCGGGGCGGGGCAGGATAGGGCAGGACGGCGGGAGCTGAGGCTGAGGCAAGAGCAGGGAGGGAGGATAAAAAGGTGGGAGGGTAAGAAAAGAAGGAAGAAAATACAGTTGACAGGGAGATGAATAGCAAAGAAAGTTCTCCCTTCACGAGGCTCTATCATCCCCCACGGACGAAAAGGAGTGTTCGAACTCTAAAGGAGTCAACCTTACCTTGGTCCAGTATGTAGCGCAGCCTCGAAGCTGCAGGAGCCCCACAAACGGGTTTTGGGATTAGATAATGATAATGATAATAGTAGTAGTAGTAGTAGTAGTAGTAGTAGTGGTGGTAATAATAATAATAATGATAATAATATGAACAAATAGACAGGCAAAAATTTTGAAAAATATAATTGGGAAAAATACTATATATATATATATATATATATATATATATATATATATATATATATATATATATATATATATATATATATATATATATATATATATGAAATGAAAAATTACCGGGGAGAAACATCAAATTTCAGAGGAAACATAACAAAACAAAATGTGACAGAGATGAAGGACAAAGAAAAAATATCAAATGGAAATACTTTATATAAAGTAAACAAGAGGAGAAAACCAAACAGGAAAAAAAAGCAGCGAAAGAGACATCGTGCAGTTGTCACCTGCTTGTCCAATCAGCGTAGAGGATAATTCAATTTTCGCAAGACAACAGAAAGATAAGACTGATAATTGTGACGCTGGGAAGTGTGGCTTGAGCTGAGAGATAAGAAAGTGAAGCTTGAGCTGAGAGAAAGGAAAATGAAGTTTGAGCCGAGAGTTAGAGAATTGAAAGCTTGAGCTGATAGACAGGAAAAAGTGAAGCTTGAGCTGAGAGACGGGAAACTAAAGCTTAAGCCTCGATAGACTGGAAAAGTGAGGCTTGAGGTGATGGATAGGAAAGTGAAGCTTGAGCTGAAAGACAAGAAACTGAAGCTTGAGCTAAGAGACAGGTAATGAAGCTTGAGCTAAGAGACAGAAAGGTGAGGCTTGAGGAGAGAGACAGGAAATAGAAGCTTCAGCCAAGAAAGAGGAAAGCGGACAAGGAACAGCTATTGCACAAGTTATTGCAGAGAGAGAGAGAGAGAGAGAGAGAGAGAGAGAGAGAGAGAGAGAGAGAGAGAGAGAGAGAGAGAGAGAGAGAGAGAGAGAGAGAGAGAGAGAGGCTGTAGAATCTTGCAGTGTCATGATGGTGTTGGTGTAAGGGTGACAAAGAGACGAATGTTGGCGGCTTCTGCTGTGGTGGATGTAAGTATACTGTAGGGGTGGATGTAAGTATACTGTAGGGGTGGATGTAAGTATACTGTAGGGGTGGATGTAAGTATACTGTAGGGGTGGATGTAAGTATACTGTAGGGGTGGATGTAAGTATACTGTAGGGGTGGAAGTAGGTATACTGTAGGGGTGGAAGTAGCTATTTTGTAGAGGTGGATGAAGGTATAATGTAAGGAGTGAACGACGGGTTATCGTAAAAGGTAGATGTAAGCATACTGTAGACATGGACGTAGGTAAACTGTAGGAAGTATACCGTATGGATGGATAAAGGTATACTGTGCGGTGGATGAAGATATACTGTAGGAGTGGATGAAGGCATATTGTAAAGGTGGACTACAGTATATTGTAAGGGTTGGTGCACTGGATATGACTGTAGTAGCTGAAATGGGAGGGTATAAGGAATAGCAGAGGAAGGACAGTATGAGTGTGGTAGAGGACAAATCCTCGTGGAGTGTGGTGAATGTGGTAGAAACTGTAGTTCCATATGGCCAGTTTGGTTGGAGTTACCAGGGGGGGTAGGGGGTGGTAGACTGGGACGAGGTGTGCGGTAGGTGTTTGCAATGGCTGTGGTAAGTGTGGTAGTGGTGGAGGGGAGGGGATGGGAAGGAGGGCGCAGGGGAGGGTAGCACGGTGGATGAGCCTGGGAAGTGCAGCGTCATGGGGGGTAAATACGGCACATAGACTACGGTTGCCCCCCCACCCCCCTCTCCTTTTTGTTTTGCAACCCCACCACATCCAAACCACACAACCACCTACACCACACTACATTACCAACCACACGTTCACCTACACCACATTTGTCACTCTTTCAGGTACACACACCAGGCTACTACTGCACAGGTCTCCTGGTTTACAACCACCTCGAGTGGGCCTAAACAACCAGGCTTTACCGTCATAAGACTCTTGTCCCATTCCAAGCTGATCTGTGATGCAGCACCACTTCTCCAACTCTTGGGGACGGAGTACTTCTTCTTCCTCACCCTCACAGCTTCGTCAGGAGGAACTCTGGGCAAGGGAGGGGGTCAGGAACTCACGCATACATCGTCGACAGAGTTCCTCCTGGCTCTAGATGGATGCATTTTTGGATCTCGAATCGACTTTCACATACTTTATGACTTATTACGTTTCGTTTAGATCTATTTATCTATTTCTCCGATAGCCTAGATCGCGATATCGATTATAGATACAACCATCTTTTCACAGTGTTACCAGAGTAAGTCATACGACCGACGGAAATGTCCAGAGGTCATACGATGTCTCAATAGTGAGAGTTATCAGTCACTCGTAAACGTCCTCTCCTGGCCTCGTCCTTTCTGGCTCTCTAGAACCAATCGAGTCACTGTCGTAGGCGTGATCACTGGGGAGCAGAAGACCAGCAGCAGTGATAGGCAGGCACTGGTAGGGCGTCACTGTTTTGAGGACGACGCCCCAAGGCGGCTCAGCGCGGTACCCGTATCGCATCCACACAACACACAACAATCGTCCCCCTCCGTCTGTCCAACTATAACGTCCTCGAGAGTATCGTAAGTGGAGCGGGATGATATCACTGGGAGTGTTAGAGAATTCAGCCTCAACAACCACACGGTTGTAAAGAGAGACGTGAATTGGGATAGTACGGTATAGGTCTACAAACAAGTGTCGTAAACTGGGGCGGCACAGTATAAGTCACACACACAAACGATGACACACTCTTGGCTCCGGCCACATGGACGTGTACAGGAGGAGGCACCTCGTGGCACAGAGGGCTCGCTGGCCATGACCGGCAGTGAACTTCATCACATCCGGCCCACATCTGCTCTACCCCCTCCCATCCCGTCCCCCCCTCCTTCACCGCCACCCCTCTCCCGTCGACCACCTGCTCCAGCACAGGTGTCTCGAGCACCTGTCCAAACACAAACACGTACGAAAAAAAAGAAAAGAGAAAAATCCCAACTGCGTACACACATCTACTGCCCACACAACACAGCACAGCGTCACACCTTACTGGTACATCAACGAAGTGTTCTCGATAGGCGAGAAGAATATGGCTTTTGCAAGAAGGCGAATAATAAAACCTTATCTCACTCATCTATCATTTGGCAAGACAACAGCGAATCTACCACATTTGCTGGTAATTTGTTCCGTTGTGCACTAGGTCTGCGTAAGAGACGCTCCACACAGCTTACGACGCCTCATCGTAACCGCATCTTCCTCGGAGGGTGAGGACCGTCTGGCCACACCGGCGGAGCAGCGAGATACATTGAGTCATCAGCGAGGCAGTAATGGTCAATAAAATATGACCTCGACGCGCAAATTAAAACCCCTGAGAGTGGTAGAGAGCCGCCAGTACTTTAGTGAGGCTCTCGCTGGGTGCCGGGCTGGCCTGCCCTCCTTGAGAGTACCACAGTGGATGGTCCCAAGGTCGGTAGCCGTGTCATCGGCCACAAACAAAAAAGAAGAAAAAAAAACCTTTCCTGCCTACTTGACACACCTCCCTGACGGCCACAATCAGTGCTCTGCTGCTGCAGCGCCTCCGTCAGGCTGTGGCTGCAGGACTGACTGGTTCGCTGGGCCGGTTCAACTGCAGAGAATTCCATGCGACTACCATCTGTGACGAGACATTCCCTCTCTGCTGCTCTAGCTAATGATACCAGGAACTGGCTAGGCCCCAGCAAAGGTCGCCGGGCCCGCCTACGGCCATATCTCCCTGAGTAACCGCAACATATGCATGACCTACGGTAACCAAAACGTATCGGACACCGGATCAACATCGCTAGCACCCTGGACGTCTCTCATACCAAGAATAATGACCCTTAATTAAGAATGTTGTGCTTCGTGGAGTCGACAGAGCGTGTGCAGTGTTGGGGAAGCAGTGCCGGTCTGGTCCAGGGCGGCTCCAGTCAGCCAGGTATTCCCGGTATGTTGGGATGCCCAGTGATCGACAGCTAGTCGGCCGGGGCCCGGTACACATCCACGTTGCTCTGGCCAGCATCAGCCACCTCCTCACCTGTGGTACACCGACTTCGACAATTACTAATACCTCGAGCGCCATCCACGTCACGCTAGACTTCCTGTAAACTCACTCACACTTCAGTTACGGATTAAAGAAATAAAGTCATATCTAAGTCTTCCCTCGGGGGGATTAAACCGGCTTGGCGCCCCCAACCCCAGGGCTCCCCAACTTTCCTTCATGTAGGCTGCACTACAAAGTTTTTCAAGCGTCTTCGTGATGTGGCACGTACGTCAGACTCATCTGGAGGGTCGTGAGCTTCGATCTAATGAACAAGAACGACGACCATGGCAAAGGTGATAAATGTACTCACACGACCTACGTCAACTTTCCTGGTCAAGTCTGGTTACGGGAAGACCTACCGACACATACCTGAAAAGAGGGAAAATACGCGTCAGTGATCGCTGGCATGACACATTCATAGAGATAAGTTAATGTCTTAAAATGATGAGAAAAGAGCGTCGTGCCAGGGTTTTCCGCCACTCTCTCAGCCTTACTGCTGCCCGCCCTGGGATAGGCTGATGGTGGCCGGGCTAGAGGGGCTGGCCAAGACTAGGCCAGGAGTGGGGATGTATAGATTCCTGCACACCAGGGAGAAAGGATCTGCTCTAAACTCCTGTCACTTCTGCAGATTTTTACGACTTCATTGACAAGCAAAAGGATGGCCCAAGCAGCAGGTGACCCTATGTCATGACCCAAGGGCCGTTTGACCCAGGGTATTGGACCAACAGTATGTATACCTGTATCATGGCGCCAAAAGCAGGTGACCTCTTCAGTTGGTGACCCTGTGTCATGACTCCAACAGCAGGTGACCCTGGGACGTGGCCCCTAGCTGCAGATGACCCTGGGGTATGACCCTGGCAGTTTTTGACCTTAGTAGGAACTAACTGAAGCAATCCCCTGCAGGTGTAGCTCTCGTTACACTGCTTGAAGGTCCCCCTTCCACCCCCAGCGACACCCGCGGCTACTGTTTCCCCACGGCAAACACACACACACACACACACACACACACACACACACACACACACACGTAGTGCGGGGACCCCATTCATACCGTCGTTTCATTCAGGTTGCTGGTCTAACCAGCCAGGTAGGTCTCATTAGCAGGAGCTACCGTCGCCTGCAGCAGGCCCCGGGGGCCAAACCCACCCAGATGGATCCCAAGACCGGGACCATCGCATGCTCCCCACCCAACCCCATCCCATCCCAGATCATAACCCTTGGGGCCAAGTTCCACTGACGTGACCCCAGGCTGTCTTTCATCATGTCCCCCGGGCAGAACCGTGACCACGGGCTGTGACCCCGGTGCATGTTAACCAAGTCATGACCCCGACCTAGTACCCAAGGATGTTAGTCCTCCAAGGCCATGACCTCAGACTGTATTTCTAATCTATAACATCAGGTCATGACTCTAAGGCATATAGATATGACCTTAGGCTTCTATGACCCCAGACCAATTCGACCCCAGGATTCGAGCATGGGAGGCTGTCCTTGGTGCCAGCAGCAATTTGACCTAGGTGTTGTGGTCTTCACCATCGACATCACCGCTACTGCAACCATCATGCCCCCCTCCCTACCAACACCACCATCATCTCCAGCATCCGTCTCAACCATCACCATCACCAACATCAGCCACCATCAACTACCACACGGTGGAGAGAACGATGTAAGGCGAGGGAGAGAACGAACACCTTCCTCTCTGCTCTTGAAAGACACAAGTCAGTCAGACCCTCTGGTGGTGACAGGAACCCCGTCATTCATCATGGCATTCATCATTCATCACGGCATTCATCATTCACCACACTCGACCACGTAGATGATACGAGACGATGATGAGTTGCCGGGTGGCGTGGTGCACAGATGAGTCACACCCATACCCGGCAGCCCAGGAAATTAAACTCTATAACCGGGAGGTGGAAATTATAGACATTGGATTATACATCGGGGTATATCATTATGATCCCCTCCCTCCCGGCGTGCTGGCAGACGACCTAGTGCATGCTGCAACCAGGTACAGGTAAGTGGAACTATTATACCTGTGAACCAGCACGCATCCCAGATGAGCATGCAAGCGGGTGACCCACACGTAAACAAGCAGGGAAATGTTCTATTGTTACGGACGTGCACGTTATAAAGGCACCATCGGACGTATGTAGGAATACGGACACATACACGTACAGATACACACATACAAACACACATACCCACTCACCCACACACACACACACACACCCCCACATACCACACCCACACACACACACATACACACACCACCTATCACATACTCCACCAGCAACCTACTTTACAAGTCCCCACGTACCACACCCTACCGCCACCCACGTACCACTGACACAACCCACAGACACAGGGATGGTAGGAAGCTCCCGATACACACACACACACACACACACACACACACACACACAACACACACGACGGGTTGTATCGGAGTACAGTTACGTGAGCCCGCAGCCACGGAAGCTCTAGCGGACATCTGCACTGCCGGGGCTCACCTTATCATGCCACCTATCACGCCGCTCTATGCCAGGAAGGGCGTCACTCACATGACAACCTCCCCCCCCTCCCCCACCTCCACCTTCCACACCCCGCCCACCACCAGGTGGAGGGGGTGGGAGGGGGGAGGTAAAGGGGACCTTTCCATCCTCCTACCCCCCCCCCCCCCCCCAACTCTTTTCTTCTTCCGGTCAGCTTTTTATAGTGCAATCATACCCCCACAGTCTGGGCCAGTCTTTGTTGGGCCCCGACCGTAGCACACGAGAGAGAGAGAGAGAGAGAGAGAGAGAGAGAGAGAGAGAGAGAGAGAGAGAGAGAGAGAGAGAGAGAGAGAGAGAGAGAGAGAGAGAGACTCCAGTGTCCAGTTCAGTAGCGGTGGTGTTGACTGAGTCAGGGGGGTGTGGGGGGAGGGGAGGGGGAGGTCTGCACGGGGCTCCCATTCATGGTCACTTCATTCATAATGATGCTATTCGTCTGTCATGCCTTTAGAGAACACTTAGGTGGGTGCTGTCCTCCCACACTCAGGTCAGCCTGCTGGACGATGTTTTCATATTTGTTGGAGACGGTGTCCTTCCTGCTCTTGTTCCTTGTCTTCGTAACCCGTGGGGCACCGGTTCGAATCCCAGAGTCGTACTGCCATGCATGAAAAATGGGGAAATGGCGTATACATATATAAGATAACCTTTTATTTTTTTTAAAGGCAATCTGCTCCCGTCGCCAGAAGTCTGCCTTTTCTATGTAGTCTCATAAACCTTTTCACTCACTGGTCGCGCCACCACACACACAAACACACCAACGAACCCTCTTCTCGCCTCTAACACAATCCCTCGTCATCGGGGATCCACAGCGGAACAAAACACTACAGGCCAGGGTTGTGGGAAGAGCCAGGAACATTTAGCACGCTAGTGATGACCTTTACCGAACCTCGGCTGGCCTTAATAAGTACAACAGTAAACATCCGGTGAATAGCCTCCAGGAGCCCGACGGGTACCGCGAAGAGAGAGAGAGAGAGAGAGAGAGAGAGAGAGAGAGAGAGAGAGAGAGAGAGAGAGAGAGAGAGAGAGAGAGAGAGAGAGAGAGAGAGAGCTAGACGTGTTCAGGGAGGAAGGGAGTGAGGACGTGGGGCGTGCATGTGTGTGTGTGTGTGTGTGTGACTCACAAAGACGTGTCAGGTGGTGACCGTAGGAGAGAAGAGGAGGGTTGATGGGGCGTGGCCGGGGGAGTGGGGAGGGGATTGTTGGGGAGGGACTGGATGAGGGAAGAGAAAGGTGGATAGCACGGCGAGAGAGAGAGAGAGAGAGAGAGAGAGAGAGAGAGAGAGAGAGAGAGAGAGAGAGAGAGAGAGAGAGAGAGAGAGAGAGAGAGTAGAACACAGGTAGTGTTCTATAATATAATTGCAGCTAAATAATGTAATTATGTTATGGAACACTACCTGTGTTCACCATTCGTGCTAAAATGTTCCGTCTCAGTTCGACATGTCGATCAGGTCTACATCAGGATTCGTGATTTTTCCAGTTCGCCTTAGTTACCTGTTTTTTCCCCAACAAGTCTTTTGAATCCCACTTCACCTTCCTCTAGCAGCCAGCTAGGACCCTTCCGGCTAATCCCTCTCCGTACTCGTCTCTCTCCACCAATCCTCCTCCCACTTCTCCTTGGTCTCTCCATCTCTTTAAGTTCGACCTCCTAAATTCACCAACGGACTTCTTCCACCCGCATCATCTCCAACTCACATCAACTGATTCACCTCAGACTAGCTTCGTGTTTCCAGTCCCCAGCTCGCGAGTTCACCTCCAGCAGCCTCTTCCACCTCCTCTTCCCTCACCAGTCCCTTCCACCTCCAGCACAAATCTTCCACACCACCAGGGAATCAACCAGATCTCCGGGTACCCGCCAGGCCCCGGTGAAGTGACCCCTGCCGTCTGCAAATCCCTACACCGCCCCGGGGGAGCGGCCACGGTGACTGGGGACACAAACACAGGGTCCCTCCCTCTCTCCCTGGCTCTCTCTCTCTCTCCCTCCCTCCCTCTCACACGCAAAGGTGACGAAGCTAAATCTTGGCCGGCCGACTCTTTCTTTTTTTTTTTCCTTCGTGTGTCTCGCTATTCACGTTTGGTTAAAAGTCCTCCCGGAGCGGGACGCCGACCGCCCGAATTTGGAAGTAATTTATTTTCCTTTATACTGGTGATGCCCGAATCTCGTTCGGACTTTGATCTAAATGGTTTATTTATTAGCGAATTCTCGCCCATTAGGATCTGGAGGTGCAATGTGTGTGTGCGTGTGGGGGGGGGGGGGAATAATGCCGTGGTATATCGTGTAGGAACGCTGGGCTGGCTCCTGCCCCACAGTTAGGCCCCCACAACTGAAAAAATTTTCTTACAATTAAAAATCGTGAGAGAATGAACCCACCTTTTCTATTGTGGTGACTTGTGTTCTCGTTCTTGGCGCACATCTCTCTGTCTTTCTCATTCTTCAATCTTTTATTTAGGATATAATATTTCATGCAACATTTAACTATATGTGACCAACTGCTGAAAAGAATTAATCTTTTTATCCCTACTTTTTTTTTCCATTAACCTGTCGTCCGTCTCAGACAGATGAGCAAAGTCGGCCCCTCGAAACAGAAAACGAAGAACCATAACAATCAGCAGCACCATCTGGTGACCGCCGGGGCAACTTCTACCTCGCCCTCTGAAAACACGTGGGTCTATGTTCTATGGTCGGCCAACTAATCCTCCATGATGACGAAGTGTTTCTGATCATTATCAACTGATCTTCGACGTCTTGAATGAACTGAATCAGAAACATCAAAGGCAAGCACTAAAAACGATAGTCTCAAGGGCAACTAAATGTATGGAAAGTATTGATAACAATAGCAAGAATGTTACAGAACTGGCGACGAAGAATGGGACCCTGGAAGACAAAAAGGTAAGGCTTGGTTAATTAAGGTAGGTTAGGGTAAGCACCGGTTCACGGTTAATCAAGGAGCCAATTTCTAAGGACCCAGGTAGGTAGCGGCCGTCAGTGAGCCAGCGAGAAGGTGGTCACTACACCCTAAGAGATCCCCAAGGACCAGTAGCTTGTCCCGCCATTAAACACGAGCGGCAGGCTATCCCTCCGTTGTGTTCCGGTAGGCTGCCCCTTCCTTGTGTTCCAGTAGGCTTTACCTCCGTTGAGCGCCACCATCCTTGTCCACTTGCTTTGAAAGCTCTGTGTTTTCTCCTCTATGCGTTTCACTATGCTCCAGAGGAATGCTGTTTCGGCATGTAAACAGAGTTCCTCTCAGAGCTTAGAGCCTCCCCTTCCCTTGTCCAGCTTGGCGTTTAAGGTCCATACCGACCCTACCCACAGACCAACCATATGCTAGTCCTGTTTCGACCTGGTAATTTGCATATCCTCAGTAATTAAGGGCCACCTGGGATATATCTAATGATGTGTGTGTGTGTGTGTGTGTGTGTGTGTGTGTGTGTGTGTGTGTGTGTGTGTGTGAGGGGAAATCAGATAAAATAAGATGAATGAAGAGGACTCCAGCCAGGATAAGATTAGAAACACACCATCAGAGGACGCCCTTCGTATTCTTCCTTTTTCTGCTCATTTCGCCGCTCAGCACGAGTACCAGTCATGTCCCATTTGTTACCATCGGCAAGATCACTAACGTTCCATTACAACCCGTGAGCCATCATGCAGCTGTTGCCATAAGCGACTGGTACCCCGGGCCTGTTATGTAGGTAGAGGGTGTGGTGGTGGCAACAGTGTGGCCAGGTTAATGACAGGTAATGGCTGGTCGCTCACCTGTTGGCTATCCCCCATCCCCTTCCCTTCCTTTCCCCCACCCCTCCAGCCAGCTGCCTCACCTGACCCAAATCATGAGGAGGGACTTACCAGATCCCTGCCCCACCCATCCTCACAACACAGGCCACCAGCCTCATTCGCCCCTACAATTCTGGCCACTACATCTACCAGTCACAACCCTCCTCTGGGTCCTCTGCTGCCACAGTTTCCTCATTAAGATAACATCAAAACATGAGACACTTCACTCTCACTAACATCAACAATATCTGTTGTCAATTTGAACATAATTTTCTCGCTCGTATACTAGAGGTTGAAGGCACAACATCAGGCAATAAACACAAATACAACACGAAATTATCTTTTTGTGTGTAAAAAGATCTTTCTTTTAGCATTCAATAAAAGTGATGAACAAAGATGTAAAATTTGATACCTATAAGTAGTTTAAGATCAAAAGACAGCTTAAGAACTCTAAGATGCTTAAAGCCTAAAATGTTTAAGATCTAATGGTAGTTTGAGACCTACAAGCACTTTAAGGGTTATACTATTTTCACCGATCAGATCTCGTAGCTACCAACTTTTTTTTCATATGCAAAGACATGGATCTTTGCCAGGCTGGAGTCCTCCCACGGCAGGGAATTATACTGGGAAGGAGTCCCAGCTCCTGGTGTTTGAAAACTTGAAATATGATCTATAGAACTTATGACAGAACTTTTAAAATTGCTTAAATCTCGTGCAGGGTTTATTTCTAAACCTTCATAGATAACTGGGTGGGAATGTATTCCGTACGTTCTAATTTCTCGTAAGGGTAGCTTTCATGATGGATAAGTGGACGTATTTTGCTAAAAGCCTTATTGCATGACCCGTAAAGTGACGCATGACGAATACATTAGAAACGTCACCAAAACTATGAGCTCCAAATCGATGGTTCACCAGGTTGTGTGAGGTTGTGCGTCAACCGAGAAAGTATATCCATGCGGAGGGTGATCTGTATATCTTGACAAGGGAATTCTACGTTTTCCTTAGCCACTGATCTAAGGTGGATTATGAGGCGATGCAGAGAGCGGTTCAGTCACCTTTCTTGAACCATAACTCACTTGTCCTCCTCTCCCACGTCCAAATGGATCTCCCAGGCATGCTCTCCTATTCCCAGCCACGAGGGCTCACTTCTCACTCCCAGACCCACCTACTCCCACGTCCAGGTGGATCTCCCATGCATGCTCAACCCTCAGTCATGAAAGCCACCACCCCACTCAAAGGGCCACTCCCTCCCACGTCCTCTCCAAACCGTGTTATAACAACAAACAAGCTGATAATCACAACACCAGGGCTTGAAGAAGCACAGGAGGAGCCACGTTGAAGGGTCGGCCGTCTCGCCCGAGTGTTGCTTGACGATCACTTGCTATTATCTGGTGGCTGGAGAACCCTCCCTAACCTTTGATATGCAAATTATGACGTGAGATGGGTCAACCTTTTGTCACTGGGCGGAGGCCCCGTCGACCCAGCAGCGCCCCCAACCACCACTACCAAGACGGGAAACACAGGTCGTCCCTCTACCAAGACTGGAAGCTCCGGAGGGGCGACCCTCCTGGGACTCTTGATCCCGGTGCGCAGTGTGTGTGTGTGTGTGATCTACTCTGGTGGCGCAACGCCAGCTTACCTTGAATCAAGAATAGTATGAATCATGTACACTGAATCTCGGGCATCCAGTACGCAAGATTGTATTATAAAAACGGCTGAGTGACCAACATAAGTGGCTTCGGAAACGTACAAAAAAGATTCTTACTGATATTTGCAACACAATTTTCCTTTATATATATATATATATATATATATATATATATATATATATATATATATATATATATAGACAAAGCTCCTAATATATCTAATAATAATCTTTGTGGTTAGTAGTAATGGTAGTAATAGTAGTAGTAGCAGTAATGTTCTGGAGTATTAGCCAAGCCTAGTTAAGCCTACTTATTGTCTCCCATTTTCTCACCAGTAGACGGGCATCACACAGACTATATGAAGTCAACAAATCATCGTATCAATATATGCAACAATATGTAAACAAACAAGATACAAAGTGTAGACAATGATGTCTGCTTAACGTGAGGTTATTTCTGTTATGATGGCCTAATGATCCTCTCGTTTCCAGGTGTAATTAGACAGCAACGAGGATGGCATAATAACATGGGCGTCAAGCGAGGGCAGGTCAAAGGTCAGAGCATGCCTCAAGGGGGCGATGGCTGGGGTAGGGCAGTGGTTGGTGGAGCCTGGGGTACTTGGTGTGGGTGTGTGGGGGGGTTAGTACTATACACAGGGACTAGGTGAGTGTACAAAGCGACACAGGGGGACTGGTTCTGAACCCTGGGGGAATTTGTTGGCGTACAAGGATGAGGTTGAGCACAAGGATGAGGCTGGGTACGAGGTGAGGTCTGGGAGTAGGTTAAGCAAAGATATGAGGCTGTGGTGTGGGGAGTGAGGTGTGAGAGCAGGATAGGCACAGGTATGAAGTGGAGTCTGGGAGGAAGTATGAAGTTGGGTGCGAGGTTTGAGGGTCGAAAGGGGGTTCAGGGGGTTGGGCACTCGGAAGATCAAATCGAATTCAAAGACTTCAAATAGTCCAATATCAACCACGTATCTATTGTCGTTCTGTTGAGAAAATGGAACAATAGAATGAAAAGATAGTCCTTAATGTATCTATAAAAGTGTCAATACAGTTGGCAATGCACATTTGAAAATAAGGACTCATGTCCCTATTTCATCCCTAGACGTGTGCATCCTCTATGTAACTACGTAGTCCTATGTATTCATTAGTCTTTATGTATCTATGTAGTCCCTTTATATCAATGTAGTCTCTGTATGTATTAAGTCTTTATGTATCTATTTAGTCCCTTTATATCTATGTAGTTCCTATACATATCTATATAGATATTCAATACCTATTTAGCAGCGAACACCTATGTAGACCTTCAGCACTTATACACTGTGGGCTGGCGTGGTGGAAGTGAGCCAGGTATGAGACACCTGGCTGTTACAGCACCTCTTCCTCTCGATGCCCCAGCTCCTGGTACTCAGAGCGGAGGTCATCACGAAGCCGACCCGTGACCTCTGGCCCTCAGGGAAGATGATCTGTGACCCCCCGAGACCTCGAGGGGGAGGAAGCACATCTAGCGCCGCTGGTGTACTGTAAACTGACGCCAAAGTCTCGTTACGACCAAACACAAATGTAACTCCGACCGAGAATGTTTGACTCGTATGTTGTGTGGTGGAGGAGGATTCGCATTTCCATAAATTGCACTTGACAGTGTTCCGACTCGAATTTAAGAGATTGAATAAATTTATCCTGACGTTTGCATTTATCTATGCAAATAAAGAAGAGTTCTAATGGTTTATGTGGATGCAATAATTAGAATGAAGCGCGCGGGAAATCTGTAATTAATGTGTCAATAAAGTCTTCGTGAAGGGAGACGAAGGAAGGTTGGACCAAGGTAAACAACCTGGTTCCTGATGCTATCTCAGGCCCGCCAATTATAACCCTGCTCGTAACTGGTCCAAATTGGGTGCTCGGAGCAAATTAATCCTGGGGTCGGTCTCGTCTAATTGTGAACAGTCTTTACACACAAGCTTAACTACCCTCAAAGCTAAAGGCTGTGATCGGTAACAGTGTGATCCGTGAAGTCGTCATGAACGATAGAGTCCAGACCCCAGTGATCAAGATAAGCCACACTGGTGCCATACGGGATCAATGTAGATGTTATCTTAGAGAGTAAAAACAGGCATCATGGGGGTGAAGGAGATGGTTATCAACGTCTTTATCCTGCAGTTACCTCTTCACCAGTACTGATCATTACCTCGACATTCACTTGTCTCAGTGATCACGCTCTGCGAGAGTCCTCAGAGTTAATCAGAAGAGATGTTATCTCTAGAAAGATAATGACCATGAATAAATTCAGAGAGGTTTAGAGCGGGATGATGGAAGAAGAAACTGTTTGTTCCTACAGTTTACCTGTTCTTGAGGGAGCCATATATTATGGCCGTACGTACAGACTTGAATGTCTATGGAATCCTGAACCGCTATAATTCCTGCCGAAGGTATGAGCGAACTCTAGCAGCAGCAAGAGTTACAGCCAGGAAAAGGCAGAAGTCTGAACACTCACCACAGTAGCAGTAAAGCTCCCGAGAATATCCTGACCACAAGAGACAAAAATGGGGATATGCTGAGTGCTTCACAGCCTCAACACGCCCTATTGCGGTAATCACAACCACAGGAAGATGGCTTCAAGTACTGCAACGGCTCGTACAGAAGAAGATAGCTCGAAGAGTCGCAGTGACTAACTGTAATGTTTGAGTTAGGATCAGTTATCGGACTCAAAGGACCTCCAGAATAACTAGTAAAAGTTAGATAAAAAAAACAGACATCTAAAGAACCAAGTACCTCATTGCTGCCGGAGTCACACACAAGAAAGGAGTGTTCCAGGAGGTCCCAAAGCCTTTCTAATGCATAAGTGGAAGGTGATAATTCCATGGCTCCTTGGGGCTTTTTCCTTCCAACTCGGAGCGTCCCGAGCGACCATAAGGACGGAGGTGGAGGCGGTGGCTGCCGGAGACGCAGCAGTAAATCAAGGTGTTGGCAGATATGGTTACTTTATGGCGTGTCGAGGTAGTGTGGGACCCCCAGCGCTACCTGATGCATCGCCCTGCTGTGGACGCCAATGACTCCATCAACTTTCTTTGTCTTTGTGTTTTTGTCTAGTTTTACAGTTTGTAATGAGTCTCTAGCATCTACTGAATTTCACCTCGTCTAAGTGATTTGTTAGGAAGAATTTTAATGAAGCTGTAAACTGTACTATACAACAAGACTCATCCATTATCAAAATGTGGGTAATACTCTCATATTGAAAAGCAATTTTACTGTTTTTTGTATGACTTATATATCATACTGATGTTCTAAAGCGTATCTCCTGCATCTGTAGAAATGCGATTCGTCAGTCACTACGGCTGAATTTTGTCAAGGGTTCGATTCTGCTCCACCACTACCGCACACAACCATAGAACGAAAACGAAAGAAGAAAACATCTCGACTTCAGAAGCGCCAAACTAATGTCTTCAGTGGGGCTCCGACGGAGCTCCGAAGTGGAGGAGGGGGGGAGGTTACTGAGACACTACTGAAGCTGTAGCGGAAGCAGCGATACTCCAGCAGGAAAGAAAAGACAGGAAGACCGTGGTAGGAGACAGGGAGGGAGCAGGTGTGACGGATGTACGAGGCAGGGCAAAACTGGATGACATGCTCCTTTGATGTACCATTCCCCTCCGTGCAGCCAGGTGACAGCAGTGCTGAAGAACATGAGCTGTTTCCCAATGACTCCGCGAGGTTATAGACTGCGAACCTGGCGAAGAGATTGAGAAGAAGCTTCGAGCTACTGCAGAAGCTTAGCTGTAAATGAGAGGTTCCTCGCACTGTTTCCTGATGACCTCTTAAACTAGTTAGTACGACCCGAGGGCATGATGATCTGGCCTTTGACCTGACCCTTAAAAGTCATGTAAAAACAAAATGGGTACCGTACCCAAGGGTCGTGTTGTCATGCTCAAGGTCCGTGCAGTTGTGCTCAAGGGCAGTACGTTCGTGGCTAATGATCGTGTCATGATGATTGAGGATCGTACCGTCATGCTCAAAGGTCGTACCGTCATACTCAAGGGTCGTAACGTCGTGTTCAATGGTCGTACCGTCGTGCTACAGCAGGTGAAGATTAGCTTGACTCCGGTGGACATGTCGTTGTATAAAGATAAACAAAATCATACAGTTGGATAATATAGAGATATTTCATTACTTTTTAAGATACCATTTAAACAGTAGAGCACTACAGCCTAGATCGCCAGGTTCTGATTTCAAGACAACATAATCAGATGCGATCACAGCAGTACAATATATCCTAGAATACGAAAAGATCTTTCCTTCACACAAGGTTTATGCACTAAGTCTATGACTAGGATTATAATTTGTGTGAGGACAGTCTCATTCTCTTTTGGTTATTGCCAGATGAGTTATGTCTTGTACGTTCATATTTCCCTTTTAATTTTCGATCAATCTGTATGTTTTAAATACACACACACAGACACACACACACACACACACACACACACACACACACACACACACACACACACACGAGAATAGAACCCGGGCCACGAGAATGGCAGCCTTGAGGTGAAGGAATGGAGTGCTGGATGGGAGGGTTGTGGAAGGGTGGAAGGCAGCATAGTAGAAAGGGGTCGTAAACTCAGCCTTGCGTGGTTTACTATGCCAGTAACTTCCACATACAAACCCACCCACTACATGTAAACTCACGTGATCATACAGTCTACCTCCGTATGATATATAGTTTCCTGTGGCGGCTCCTGAAGACAGTAGTGCCCCCGTAGACTACACAGTGTCTCTTATAGACCATACAATGCCTATGTAGACCATACAGGGACTTCTGTTGATCATACAGTCCCATGTAGGCCCAACAATGCAAGCTCATTACACAGGATAGCGTGTCAAGAACAGGAAAATTCTTCAGATACGACAGAACATCTCCGGGTGATTACTGTCTTTTTGGTAAGTCGTCCATATGTCATATGTCAAAGGCGATGGTCAACTGATTATAATTACTTTGAACATAATTTCATGGGTCTAGGAGAGTTAAAACAGTTGATGATGCCTTGCAGAGATGCCGTCTTAAATCTTTTAAAAAAATGCTTTTAACCGATGCATGACCTATAGATGCCTCCTCTAGCTTAACGGTAACGTCTGCCTCAGGCCTCAGCCGAGACAGACGCCTTCTATAGATTTCGACCAGATTCTGTACTTAACCCAAGCCTCCCTAGACGCCCTTTGTATATCTAGGGTGGCGTCTGTTCCTAGTCCGAGCCTTAGTAGATGCACTTTATGTATCTAGAGCAGAGTCTGTTCCTATCTTGAGCCTCTCTAGAAGCCTTCTCTAGATCTAGAGCAGCGTCGCGTCGGTGCGGAGCCCGAACTCCGTGCACTCTCTCTCCCCCCTTGGTGTGTTCAGGGGGACTCAAGCGGCTGGCGGGTCTGTACGGGCAGGTCAACCGTGACTCCCATGTAGCCAAGGTTACCATCACACCCAGCTCAAGCGTCGACCTTACCACACACCGCTTCCCACCTCCAGGGTATAGAGCCTGACTTGGTATAACTTTGCAGCGGCTGTTCAGGCGCTTGGTTTAGGTTCATGGTGATATTGTGGTTGTGGTGGTGGTGGCGGCGGCTACAGCAGTAGATGGTAAAAGATGATTAGCCAAAAGTGAATTAATGTGGATTTAAAGGATGTATGAAAAGTGGGTAACTGAACAAAAAGGGGAGGGAACTACTAACTTGTCGACTGCTTGTTAGTCACTTTTGGAGGTTTTATTTTATGAGTCAGGAGCCGTATCAAGCACTGATGAGTAACTTTAGAAAGAATGTCAGGAGGTATATAGTTACTGAGGAGGATGGTAAGCTATTTGGAAGACGTCGGGGAAGATGATATGGTATAAAGAGGAAGTGTTAGTGGCTTTCAAAGGAAAATGAGGATTCAGTTACTTTAGGGTCGGATGGTAGTGAGTATGGAGATTGTTTAGAAAGATGATAACTCTGTGGAAGACTGAACAATGATTTTGAGCGATGTGTGAGTTCATAAATCTTTAGAAGGTTGCCTAGTAACTATGGAGTGATTTTTAAGCGCTTCTAATTTAAGTAACTGTTTGTGCAGGAATCTGGAAAGTCTTTAGGGCACTCAGTAACTCCTGGAATATCACTGAGTGTTTCCGGATGTTATGTTAAGGTCTTGTAACTTTGTGTAAAGTTGGATGACGTGTCTAGAGAGGTTGTGAGAGGCTCATGCCTGTGAAGGAGATAAGCTGGTGAGTCAGGATTGCGTGTTTGGAAGAGGTAACCTTGTGCAAGGCAGGTGAGTCAGTCGGAGAGATATTAGCGCACTAACTATGCAGTATTCAACGGTAGACTTAAATAAAACTGTAAGTCACATCAACTCCCAACCAACACTGTATAAAATCACGCGTGAAAATTGGATAAGAGAAGAACATGGATAACTAAGAGATAAAAAAAGAAATTCACAGTACAAAGCTATAATGAATAAAAAAACTAGGAAGCCAAATTTTACCCAAAAAACAAAAAAAAAAGGTAGTATGAACAAAAGGGTGGAACGCGTCCTTTGGTTTCATTTACATAGGAAGTTAATTTACACCAAATGTTTGTGTTATACAATCCACAGACTGAGGCAATTCATGCCATTGTTTGACTGAACGTGTGACAAAATATATGAGAAAAAGGTAACATTTCTCTACATGACAACTCTCCTTTCTCACTGACATTTTGAATAAATTCCTGAATGACATAAGATTCTTGAATGCAAAACTAATCTATCTGATTTATTCTCACTGTTTTGTATAATTCTATTTACATTAAGAATTGTCCTGATCATTTTCCTACAGCTGTACATTGTATGATACATTTACACAGCTGAAATTGAATCTTTGAATGTCATATTTTGAGAAGAATGATAAACTTATAAAGTAGGAAAACACTGTAAGGATATTGTTGGATTATAATACATCTGGAGGTCATCTTAAAAGTACTTAGGTTGATGAACTAAACTTAAATTTAAATTTTAAGCGATGGTTGTGGTCCACGTGTGACGAAGGTGAACATATTAACTAAATCATCTCATGTCTTGTGATGTAGTACTTTCCATACATGAGGCCAGATGAATGCTCTCGTTTGAAGACTTAGGATATAAATGGTAATGAACAAAAAAAAATATGTATCAAAGGTTTCAGCATAAAATATAATACACTCTTCTCATCACATCCAGTGAAAAATGTGTATGATATTTCATATTTATTTCTAGATTTATAAAAATTAAAGAAATAGGCAAGGAACGTATGCCGGGTTTTTTTGAGTAATACTTATCATTGTCAGATCTGATGCAAATTTCCTTTATTTCTATCTAAGAAACATACCACATGTACAGTGCATTATGTTATCTACAAGTTACTAACAACAGACTATGAACAAGGTAATACTCGAAGGGAAACACGCATGAGCTGGATCACTACTTATCGCTCCTCCGCGTTGAAATCACCAGCACTCTGGGATAGCTTTACGCCGCCACCGCTCGGTCGTGTTGTCTTGAGTCTGATGGTCCTGTAGCACTGCTGCTGCCTTCACTGATGCTCTGTCTACCTCTCTGATTGGCACCGGGAAATCACGGAGACAAGGACACACCCCGTGAATTCTTCCAGTGCCATTCAGAGCAGTAAACGTGATATCTGTGGTGCTCCAATTTTTCCCCCCCTTGGCTGGCGTCTTCCGCTAGAGCCTCCTCCATCTGTTGTCACTCCCTCGGGCCACACACTTTTGACAGATGCTTTTATTCTTCGTGATGATGATGATGATGATGATGATGATGATGTGGATCTGATACGTGGGTTTCTTGCCCTCCTCCCCCTCCCTATGTGTCGTAACGAGCCTGTTTCCGGCAGGTCGTCACGATGTGTCTGTCTTGCAGCGGGTGTGGCCTGCCATGCAGGACGTACGGCTACATTGTTTTTCCCTCCCGAGAGGCTCTGGTGGTCGGCGGGAATGTGTGGAGGGCCGCTCTTCCCCCAGTGGTGGGGGGACTCTGTACAACCCCGCCTGCCGCAGAGTCACACTGGGGACACTCGCCTGCACAGGATAATAGCTTTGTCCTTCGTCATAGCTGGAGAGCCACACGGCAGGGCGCAGCAGGTGTGTTCCTTCACATCCGGCGGGAGGGCAGCTCCACCCCCTTCGCTGGGGCAACCAGCCAGCTCCTGCGTCAAGGCGATGCCCTGGAAAATGTGTGGAGGGCGTCGCATGCGGGCACAAGCGGCGGCTGTGAGCGCGCGTGTATGAGGTGAGTGTGTGTGTGTGCGTGTGCGCGCGCAAAGTGTGTTGTGTGTATGGTGAAGCTGGGCGCGAGGTGTGCGCTCCACGGCGGTCGGCTCGGGACTGAGGATGGGGTGGCGGGGCGGCTGCGGGACCGAGGAGCGGGCGGTGGGCGGTGGGCGCGGGGAGGGGGGTGTGGGAGCAGCAGCAGCGAGGGGACCGGAAGTACGACATCCGGGGGACGCTCCAGGAGGAGGAGGAGGAGAAGGTGAAGGGAGGGAGGGAGGAGGGGGAGGATAGATCCAGCCGCTAACCCCTCCTACCTCCAGAGAGTTTCAAACACAGAGCCAAGATGTAGCTGTGAACGAGGAACTACCAGTGATGCCTGGTGATGGAGCGGGCCCTCTAGTGTGAGGATATTCCTCCAAGCTGCAGCAGATACTATAAGTCTTTGGAACAAGCACACACACACGCACAGCGACACCAACCCGCTGCAGTGTGTGTGTGTGGGGAAAAGAATGACACCCCAGCAGAGCGCTACACCCTCCCCTCGCAGGTCAACACCCACCACACATCACCTGTCACACCCACACTACACCCCATGCCTCCTCTCCCTCCCTCGCTCTCTCTCCCTCTCCAACGCATGACGCTACTCAGTATACACTTTATCATCATTCACTTTCTGTGTCTTCTACCACATCTTTGCCGTGCTCAACCGTCGCTTCCATTACCGCATACATGACACCACCACGTCTAAACCCACGTCTGTCCCTCAAAGCCCCGTGTGTACATGAATTCAGCAACATAATTGAATTAAGGTCAATAAATGAAGGAGACGTGATCGGGTGACAGTAACGGGGCAATTTTAAGATGATAAACATCAGTGATATTCAGAAGAAACACAACATTGGTAAAGGAGTTGTTAAATGATATGTGGGTACCAGTTGGACCTGGTCATGAAGATCTAGTCTTACGAGGCAGGTCGCGTCCCACTTACAGGTCCCACACAGACATGACCTACGACAAACGTCGGCTGGACATGAGTCCTCACGGGCAAAGTTGTGCAACTCGTCGAGAGCTCCCTCCAACGCCAAGACCATCATCATGAGTCAAGGGACCATTGTTTACTCAGTGAGGGAGGTAAGAGAGGAAAAAAAAAGCTAGCGTTGTGTTGCTCCATACGGCCTTGCTCAAGCCCGAGGAACCTGTTCTGAACCAGTTCTTAACCCGTCTTGTAACGCAGCAGGTGAACGGTTCAGTCATGCACTAGCCTGTGGGCCGGAGAGCATGTTGTCACAGTGCATGGTACAGTAGGCCGGGAGTGTCCATAGGAGAAAGCTTAAGAGAGAGACTTGAAGAAGAGACTGTGTGTCTATCCAGTAAGTTCTTCCCTGGCTTCTTATGATGCAGAGAGAGAGAGAGAGAGAGAGAGAGAGAGAGAGAGAGAGAGAGAGAGAGAGAGAGAGAGAGAGAGAGAGAGAGAGAGAGCAGCAAGTATGGGATCCATAAGGGATACAAACGGTCTCTACCCAGTTTCACCGGCTATGGAACCAATCCCGGCTGTTGGGATCCCCGAGATCCTCCCAGCTGGAGAGGGACTGATGGAAAGATGCCTTCTCGGTTTGGCCGTCGTGAGACTCTCCTGAAGTTATCAAGAGATTCATTCCTCACAGGACCAGGCAAAAGGATCGAGAGTGTTTCCAGAAATAATGATGGATGAAATTCAAGATTTTTTGTCATCGCGACGGAAGTCGACAAGACATGAAAGAGAGGAAGAATGAAGGAAGTGGATGAGGCTTAGTAGGGTGGAATGTGTAAGAAGAGAAGGAAGGATGTTTGGAAGGAGGAAGAAGGTTAGACAGGAGGGGCGGAGAGGAAGGGGAAGATGTAGGTTGGGTGCACCTGGACCACGTGGTCGGCCCAGGCCAATTATACGTCCACTTCCTTGTGAAGTGACCACCCCAACACACACACACACACACACACACACACACACACACACACACACACACACACGGACGTTAGATATTCATACAATGATACATTAATACGAGACACTAATGCAACTGTATATAGAAAGCCATTTGACTAAGAGTGAGAGTTGTACAGCATATCAGAAATTACGTGGATCCCCCGTGCAACAGGCGTCTCAGTCGCTTCCATGATGAAGCTTAGCAAAGGCAGGGAAATATACCCGGAGCTCTGGTCTCCATGGATGCAGTGAGAGCCGTGTATGGTCTTAGAATTGTCTTGAAGATTATTGGACTGGAGGTTATAAATTGACAGTGACGGCCTTAATGGCCCTAGCAGTCCAGTGGATGGGTCTAAAGCCCAACAAAGCAACCAAACAACCAACTCATCAACCAACCAGCCAACCAACAGACACAGACTTTGGCATGTCTTTTTGCTAATCCGGGACAGAGAGGTACCTTTCTCGACACAATACCCTGCACCTAAGGTGCATGTGAGATGCTTCGTCTTTCCTGTGAAGAGGGTTGATAACCTGAGACCAAATTGCCTTACTAAATGATTTCTTTCTTGTAACAAGTCATTTGTCTCAGAAAGTCTCTTCACCCATGTTAAGATGTCTTTTACAATCGGATGCAAAAGCTTTTTGCCTGAGATATATCATCTACTTGACAGAAAAGTCATTAAACTCAAAAGACTTCAATAAAACGATATTCATTTGCTTGAAATGAACTTCCGTTGCCCAGGAAAAAGAAGAAGTCAAAGATTCTTTAACCTAACAAGTTCTTTACTTATGATTGACGATCATTAATGTAACATAGATTCTCATTCTATAATATGATAGCAACTTTGGATACCTTACCAGAAAAATGTAAGAGAATAGATTCTACGCTAAGTTAGATTAGGTTAGATTTAATTACGTTGCATTGAATTCCCTTAGGTTAGGTTAGGGTACGAAAGAATAACCAAATCTAGCTTAACCAAATCTAGAAAGAACGTTCAGAGGCAAAGAATTTTCAGGGGATCAAATTCTCCACGAGGAGAAAAAAAGAGTTCAGGGGAGAAATTGAATTTATCCAGGAGAGGGATTGTTGGCCAGTGTTTGCTCTCGACCTCACACCAACGCTGCTCCATCAGTACCCCCCGAGTCCTAACGCCTCACAATCACCGAACCTGCACGTCTGGCCGTGTTTGGGTAAGCGGGACACAGGGCATGTACGTTTTCCTACGTGTGTGTGTGTGTGTGTGTGTGTGTGTGTGTGTGTGTGTGTGTGTAATTACCCATTCGTACAATACGGGGGCGTATATATAGAGACATATACAGGTATATATGGAGGCAGGTGGGGACGCGGTGGGCAGCTGAAGAGGGACAGTACCTCAATATCTGCCGGAAATGAGGGTGTCTGGTGTACTTTGTGGGGCTGGGGGGTCTGGTGCCAGGCAGCTGGTACCAGCAGCCCGAGAGAGAGGAGAGAGAGAGAGAGAGAGAGAGAGAGAGAGAGAGAGAGAGAGAGAGAGAGAGAGAGAGAGAGAGAGAGAGAGAGAGAGAGAGAATGTTTGTTGTATGTCAACAATGAGTAAGAAACGAGCGTCAAAGGCTCTAGTAATTTCACCCGTAGCTGTTTCTTCTCTGGACGCCCCTGCTGTGGCTGTTTCATACTATGTCTGTTGCTCTCTGTGCCTTATCTTCATATGTCTATTGCCCTCTGCAGGTCTTGTCCCTCTGTGCCGCATTGTGTATGTCTACTGCCCCTGTACCGCATCCTGTATGTCTGTTGTCCCTGTTCCTCACCCAGTATCTTTGTAGCCTCTTACGGCAGTGCCCAAAGTTGTACCCTCCTGTGGGCGTTCCGTCGAAGATAACCGCGAGAGACAGCGGAGAGTCGCGTACAGATGTCCCCAGGTGTGCTCGTGCAGATAATTACCCGTGGCACGTGCTGGGGCATCCGGATGGGGCGCGTGCCGCGTGCAGGGACGGTTACCTGGCCGGTCGCCACGTGCGGCACACCTGTCAGACGGGCGCGTGGTACCTGCTTCCCCCCTCCCCCTTCCTCTCCTCCCAACCAACGGTCGTCGGGAGCAACGCATCCTCCCAGCCTCGCTAACGGAGAAGTTCTTCAGAATGTTTGTTATCTTCACAGTCCTGTACGCACAGTTTTATAAACACCTCTAAAAATGTATCGTTAGAACAAGAGATCGGTGTTGAAACATTCGTTTTGCTTAACAAATCACCTTAATGTATCAAGCGTATGCGACCAAGTTATTCCAAAAATGTATTAAAATCAAAAGAATATATGAATTCTGTTGAGCACAAGGGTGCGACGCTTGAGCACGATACATGACCCATGAACACGACCGACGACTTATGAGCACGACCCACGACCCTTGCGCACGATGATAAGACCTTTGGGTACGATGGCCCGGCTTTAGAAGTGACCATTAAAGGGGTCTTTGATCATAGGAGAGGCCATCAGACCAAAGGGTCGGACCGGCGTGCTCTACGGGTCGTACTGGAGTGCTCAAGAAGGTTAAATTAACTTGGAATAAGTTAGTTTTGTTAATGTCAATTTACATCTAGTTCTGCCAGAGGACTTTACATAAGGTTTAACTAGCTTAGGTAAAGATTTTATTAGGTTTAGTTAGACAATGTTAGGGTTGATGAGTATTATAATCTATTGGTCATGATTTGTTCCGTCTCATACAATGGATCTTGTGAGAGAAACCGTCCCTCTGTGGAGCTTCGACCTGTCGCTTAAGATAAGTCTTCACCTACGTGGGTGGGTGTGTGGTTGTGGAGTGTGGGCATGGGTGTGTAGGTGTAGAATACGGGTGTGAGTTGGTGTGTAGGTGGGATAACGATAAGAGGAAAATGGTTGCCATGATCTGCCACGAGTCATATTCTGTGTGGTTGCGACCTCAACGCATCACTGGATGGTTGGGTCATCCGACTCAGCACCCAACATGCGAACTTGAGCAGACCATCAGGCAACATGCGGGAGGGAGACCCGACACCGCACCCAACCATGCAGGAGGGACGGAGGGAGTATCTGACCCCCACATCTGCTGCACGTCAGCTATTACCGCCACCTTGCAGCAGCTGTCTCAGTAGAACAGCTGCCCGCCACGTGACCACAACCCTGCCAACAGCTCTGGAACGTCTTGTATTATTCTGCACGACAGTTCCTCCCGTGTCTTTCCATTTCTTTATTTTTTTGGCTTGTGCTACCATTCTTTTTTTTTTTGTCTTCCTGCCTTCGCCAGTGTCATCTTGAGTCCGTTGACTCGTTTTCTGTATCCAAAGTTCGTCATCCTCAGGATTTTTCTTGTTCCTGTCTTTCGTCAGTTCAGTTTCTATTATCCTTAAAGAGAAATTCTGTCATCTGTCTCTCCAGCAATGACTACACCGCATCGTCGATAATATATATATATATATATATATATATATATATATATATATATATATATATATATATATATATATATGTTCACCTTAGTTTAGATATACTGATCCATCAGATTCTCCATTTTCTTTTTGCAGCCGAGACCGTTATTTCAGAACAGTCGTCGGCAATGAACAAATGATCGATAACTTTTTTTTTTCAAACGTTTTATCTGACTTTAATCTGTACTTTATATTCTGATTATACGCTAAATTATCTGATACAGTGTGTGTGTATGTGTGTGTGTGTGTGTGTATGTGTGTGTGTGTGTGTGTGTGTGGTTCTGTCACCGAGACAGAGAGAGAGAGAGAGAGAGAGAGAGAGAGAGAAGAGAGAGAGAGAGAGAGAGAGAGAGAGAGAGAGAGAGAGAGAGAGAGAGAGAGAGAGAGAGAGAGAGAGAGTAAATACATAGCACGTAAAATCATGGAGATCTTGCGAGGTAAAAAGCGAAGAAACTGCAGCGGGGATTGTTTGAGGGGGAGTGACTCACAGCGGCAGAGAACAGTGTGTGATGCGGAACCACGCCTGCAGCAGCAGCAGCAGCAGCAGCAGCGGCAGCAAAAGAAACAGTAATTGGAGCAGCAATACAACAGAAAAAAAAATGGGAGCAGTGACAACAGCAGAAGCAGAACCAATAGCATTCGGATCACCAGAAGCAGCGGTAGCAGGAGGACACGAAGGAACAGCAGCAGTAGCAGAAGCAGTCAGGCAAGCAGCAGCAAGTTTACAGAGGACAACAGCTCTGAGGTGCGGGCGGGAGTGGGGGGGAAAACTGTTGGCACAGAGGAGAGGGATGACGTCATCAGGGCGGCTAGTGTGTTAAAACCACGTGGAGGAGGAGGTTGCCAGGCCGTCTATATCACAACCCCCACCCCACCCCACACCTCTTCCCTTTCCCCCCATTGATTCCGCCTCCAAACTGCGTCGTCGTCGTCCGAGCTGGTCGTCCGCTTGAAATGGATCACTCGGTGGGAGCCGTCGATTCCATCAGGTAGATCCCGTGCATGAAGACGAGCCTCAACGGGAGGCCGAAGGAAGGGTTCAAGGTGGGTATGATTCTACGGTGACGACATGAAACTAAGATACTTTTACTTACTTATTCTTTTTTTTTTCGGAATGCTAATGATCAGCATGAACCCGTTGCCGGCCGGCCGACCGACCGACCGGCGACACCTGGCAATGATCCACGTGGTAGCACAACACCTGCCCTGCTTCACGGTCACGTCTCCCCGCGCCTCGCCCTTCCAGACCCTGGTCTTAGGACCTAGAGTTCCGCCTCACGCGCCGTTCTTCACGCTCACGAAGACAGCTGGGCATCGTCCCTCGGCCGCCGCGCCGCGCGGGCCATTTTCCTGGCGTTTTCCACGCACGATTCTCTATCCTCTTGTTCTCAAGGGGCAAGCGACGATCCTGGCGTTATTTCAGCTCGATGTTAGACCCCATGTGGGCCCCAGAGATCATATATTTGGACATTAGAATGGGCCAAGATGCGAGAATTAATCTGGGACAGGGAAGAAGTCGATGGCATCCCAAATGGAAGACGTGGTCGGTAGGTTCCCTGGAGTGGCTGAGGGAGCGAAGGATCGGCCGAAATTTTGGGAACAAAGTATTTTGTCGGATCATTTCGGTCTGGCGCCCCCGTGTAGATGAGCCGGAAAGTTCACTGCCCCGAGGACGATGGTGGTGACGTGTGGGAGGAGGGATGAGGAGGCCGGACGATGGTGGTGACGTGTGGGAGGAGGGACGAGGAGGCTGGACGATGGTGGTGACGTGTGGGAGGAGGGACGAGGAGGTCGGGCGATGGTGGTGACGTGTGGGAGGAGGGACGAGGAGGTCGGACGATGGTGGTGACGTGTGGGAGGAGGGACGAGGAGGTCGGGCGATGGTGGTGACGTGTGGGAGGAGGGACGAGGAGGCCGGACGATGGTGGTGACGTGTGGGAGGAGGGACGAGGAGGTCGGGCGATGGTGGTGACGTGTGGGAGGAGGGACGAGGAGGCCGGACGATGATGGTGACGTGTGGGAGGAGGGACGAGGAGGCCGGACGATGATGGTGACGTGTGGAAGGAGGGACGAGGAGGTCGGACGATGGTGGTGAGGATGAGGACGTGTGTTGGTGGTGGGGTGAAGAATGACGACCAAGAGAATATTGCAAAGGTGGTATGATGACGAGGTTCATGATGGTGACTGTCACTATGATCGTGGCTGAAGATGAGGGAGAGTGACAGTGATAGTGAAGATAGGAAGGGGTCGGCCATGACGTCAACGAAGCCCCGGGTCAAGAACATCATCAACAGACATCAAGCAAATCCTCACGACGCACGAAACATCACTCACACGCACGGACGCTGACCTCACCCAACACCTTCCCATTTTCTAACACTTCACGAAATGATACGAAAGATGAAAACAGAGAATTGCAGATCCTGATTATTCAGCATAGTGAATCCATAGAATAATGAATTTAATGAATTACTAATCGTTTCTTCACTGAAAATTTATCGTTCAATGGATGGCGATCCTGGGCTTAGGGGTACGTTCAGAAGGGTGAGAGGCGAGACTGGGAAAGAATAAATTAGATCGATGTGGTATACAGGGGATATACACGTTGTTAACTGCCTGAACTGGGCTATATGAAGAGTTCAGAGTAAACCACAGTATAATCAGTGGGGCTTGGCTGTGGACGGTGGGCTCTGTATCAAATGCATTATGCATGACAGCTGGAGAACGAATGCGTGCAAATGAGACCGTTGTTCATTTCTTCCTGATGTTACCTCGTTAAGGCAGGAGAAATAAGTGTGTGTGTGTGTGTGTGTGTGTGTGTGTGTGTTTGTGTGAGGCGTTAGGAAGGGTCGCCTACCATAAGACAGGGTGGGAAGTCTATAATCCAAAACAACAAGTTGCCTGCCAGGTCATCTTTGATGTTTTTGTTGTCATTTTGCATCAGTAGTCTAATTCATCAACCTCCTCTTCATACACACATACCCACCTCACTATCTTACAATCATTTGTCCACCTATTGGCTTGCATATCTATCTGTCTATCCATCTATTTCTGTACCTAGAAGTTCATCAATATAGTTGTAGTTGCTATTACCGTGTCATTATAACCATGGTGTTCAGGGTTCGAAGGTTACAGTCGATCATACACTTCGTGACAGCAACGAAAGGACCTTTACCACTAACTTTCCTCAGTCTCAGCAATCAGGTTCTTCAGTATAATTCCCCCCATTCAGTGTGTCTCACCAACCACTTCACAAACCACTTGCACCAGTCGAGTTCCAACAGTCGGCCTCACCAGTCACGTTTGCCAGTCTCTATGACCAGGAGAGTGGAGAGTTAGTTAGTGAGAGTTAGTGAGAGGAGAGAATGATGAGTGAGGTAAGAGCAAGAAGTGAAGTTGTGGAGAGTAATACAGTGAGTGGGCAGCGAGAGAGAGAGAGAGAGAGAGAGAGAGAGAGAGAGAGAGAGAGAGAGAGAGAGAGAGAGAGAGAGAGAGAGGAGGGAAGCCAACAGCACGTGCTCCTGTGGAGAGAGAGAGAGAGAGAGAGAGAGAGAGAGAGAGAGAGAGAGAGAGAGAGAGAGAGAGAGAGAGAGAGAGAGAGAGAGTCAACACACCTGTCTAAATAACTAAGGTAACCAAGCTATCTTAATTACCTCGCACCTTTCATTCAGCTCGCCTCCCAACTTCCGCAATAAGAACAAAGACACATTAGCGGCTCTGTGTTCCCCAAGTGCCGGAACTTTTGTCTCTAAGTGACTTATTGTCGTAACTGGTTCTGATGTTTTCCCAACAAATGGAGAGGCAACTGGCCCTATAAAGCTTTATATATATATATATATATATATATATATATATATATATATATATATATATATATATATATATATATATATATATTAAGTGTGGTTCCTAGTTACTAACAGTACCTTCCCCACAACACACTATAGGGCAGCGCTGAAGTTATAACTCCCCACAACACACAAATGTTAGCACTGGTGTCTTCCCTTGCCTTACAACACCCACAGGGAAGCACTGATGGTACTAATCCCTCCCCACAACACACAGAGGGCAGCACCGCGGCCAACCAGACCAAACACTTGCGGTTTCTGCTGCCGATTTTATCGAATTTGTCTGATGACTCACAAGACGCGAAAGTACGACCCGGATAGAGTGACGTCTTCACTCCACGCGAAGTGTTCAGTGTCACGTACTGATGCACATCCATCATGGCGGAGGCTCTCTCTCTCTCTCTCGCTCTCACGGACGCTGCCGACCGGACACTATAAAACACCGGATGACATCGAGCACGGTGGCCAATGATAAACCGGAGGCCCGGTGTTTGCTGTCGTCTTTACCGTGGGGAGGAAGGATAGCCTGCCTGTAATGGCAGGACCCCATTGATTCTGGGTCCAAGTTGGCCTTACTATTTTCCCAGACATTATCTAACCTGCCTCAAACTACTGGCCGTCCAGATAACATACGTCGCCGAGATGGTATGGAATCAGATCCTTCTGTGTTGCTGCACCAACGAAGAAAAAATAATGAGTTTAGATATTTAATTATATAATTGGTTTCCATCAGTCTCATTTGTTCCTACCCTTGACCCGGCTGCGTGCACCTTTTCCCCAATATGAATAAGGATGTCTGCCACCTATACCGTTATATTATATAATCATCGAGCCAAATCTTAATCCTAAACCTAATTCTTACGTACTCAGATTGGAAATCTGTACCAGAGAATGGGTTTAGATTAGACTGGTTGGGTTTTAGTCATCGTTATTCTTTTATCTTTTCGTAATATCAGTTAATGTCGCAGTTCATCCTGGGAGATAAACTACTAATGACAGTATCCCGGGTCTGGCGGTCCTGCACCCGTTTGTAGGAACCACACGCCCCGGGTTGTTTTAACGAGGTTCTCCAGGCTCGACATTCCGATCTGTCGTAATTCTTTCTCTCGTTCGACGGACTGACGGGGCGCCGCTGCCGCCACACATCATCCCTGGACGTCAGATACACCACAAAACACCTCAAAGAACGCCTAACCTTGCATTATAAACGTCAAATAACCACAAACGCCTTAAAGAACGCCTTCCTTGCACTGTGAACGTTTAACGTAACGCAAACACCTCAAGGAACGTCTTTCCTTGCATAGCAAACGACTTGTGTGCCACAGGCGCCTCACTGAATGAATACCTTCCATTCCCGGTGTGTAAGTCAGCTCTTCCACAAACGCGTCAAGTAACGCGTTGCGTTGCAGTACGATTTTTGACCGTACCACAAGCACCATAACGAACGCGTCCACCTGCGCTCTCACCGAAGACGTCAACTTCAAAACCCGACAGACGAGAACGTAAGTTTGGTCAGCAAATTATCAGTATAAACATTTCCAAGTGTAGAACACTTTGAGGTCAGTTGCAAGGTAATAAAAATCCGTTGAATCAAAAGAGGCAAAGTAATTTCACACTTAAGATGACAGAGGACGTGTCGACTTGGTGCAAGGACCCCTGTCAGGCAGGGATCTGGACGGGTCGACGTCTGGCAAGGTGCCCGTTACAGGCAGAGACCTGGACGGGTCGGCATAGGGGTCTGTCTCAGGCAGGGGTATAGAGAACCAACGACACCACTACCACCGCAGACTTGAAGAATCTCTGGTTAAAATTGGGCCTTCGGATGAGGCCACTAGCACCCGTCTAGAACACAAAACCCCTCGCTCTCAGACCTTACAATACACCCTAGGTACACCCTGAACACCCCAGGGTGCACCTCAGTACCCCAGGAGACACCGTCAACACCTCAGGTACATCGGCGTCATCGCCAGTAGGCAGAGCTTGAAGAGAGGAGGGCAAGTAGGCACGCAGTACTGGGTCCGACACAGTGCCACTAGACACGTACCTCACCCTCCCCACCACCTGGCACACACTTACCCAGGTGAGTTTCATAACGGGGGGGGGGGGGGTGAGTAAGCAGAGGGAGGAGACAGGCAAGCAGGGGTGGGCGGGACAAGGGCGGGCTGGTGGGCGGGACAAGGGCGGGCGGGGCCGACCAAGGAAGGCAACTCCGCCCACCTCCCCCCACTAACCCTACGGATGTATCCACGTCACAACAAGTTATTATCCGAAGGGAAACTCGTGTTTTATGGCAGCCTGGTAATGTTCGTTCTCTCTCTCTCTCTCTCTCTCTCTCTCTCTCTCTCTCTCTCTCTCTCTCTCTCTCTCTCCCTACATACGTACTAAAAACGGACAAGGAACGTGTGATGTGGCCTCCCTTAGACCCCTACTGTAGAGTGGAAGTGATACAGTTGATGTGAACGTCACCTGAGGGGGGGTAGACGTCTGCCTGGGGTTGAGGAGGGGTGCTGGACGTCAGCTGGAGGTGGGGAGGGTACTGGACGTCAGATGGAAGAGGAGAGGGGCGCTGAACGTCAGCTGGAGGTGGGGAGGGTACTGGACGTCAGCTGGATGAGGGAGGGGGGGTGGTAAACGTCAACTGGAGGTGGGGAGGGGCGCTGGACGTCAGCTGGAAGAGGGGAGGGGCGCTGGACGTCAGCTGGAGTTGAGGAGTGGGGCTGGACGTCAGCTGGAGGTGAGAAGGGGTACTGGACGTCAGCTGGAGGTGGGGAGGGGGGCTGGACGTCAGCTGAAGGTGGGGAGGGGGGCTGGACGTCAGCTGGAGGTAGAGAAGGGGGGCTGGACGTCAGCCTGGGGGGCCGGAAGTGGCCTGGTGGATCCTGCAGTTTTTGTCCAGCACAGCAGCTCAACATACACGGTTGCCAGCCAAGCTTTTCCCCACAACACAAATCCACAAGTAACCCCCGTTAAATCCTCCTGTAATCCATGCTAAATCCTGCTGTGACCCCGCTCATCAGCATTCAGAAAGATCAGTCTTAATCTCCACTGCACTAGGGATTAAAAAGAAAAAGATATTTGCATGACCTCCTTATATCTTCGTTCTAATATTCTTATGGTTTGGTATATAAACTCATTTTTTTTCCTGTTCTCATTCTATTAAAAAACCATGAAAAGTTATGTTTTTAACTCTCTACTTGTTGGACACAATCTGTTCTACGAAGCTGTTCATGAACGCCCTGCGCTCGACAACATCAGACTGTAATGTTTTTCCTGCTCGAGGGATCCGGCAGCGGCAGCAGCCCCACCACCATCATCGCCAACATGGCTGCCCTCACTATCATTATAGACTGGGGGGTCACTATCCTCCCTACCGACTTGTTCACTATCATCACTACCAACACTGGAAACATTCATTGATGTCCCGCATCAAAGATTACAAGTAAATATTAAGTCACATGGTGCATATATTGTTGTATATCAATAGTTGGACAAAATTGGTCTCCTGGCCGTAAATACGTAAGTGATTAACACCCGAGTCTCAGAATGGTTAGACGTGAGAAGTGGCGTGCCACAGGGATCAATCTTCTCTTCGCTGACATACATCATCAACGCGAAGCTACATGACAAGTGGAAATTTTGTAAAGACATGATTTTTACTCGCATTCGAGAAATGGGAGAGCCAGGTGAAGGACCTGAGCTAAATGAATGAGCCAATTCAAGGATCAATTACTTCCTTACTACTCTCAGTATTACAAGTACCAGCAAAAGCAGAAGCAGTAGTAGGAGCAGTATTAGTATTAGTTGTAGTGGTAGTAATGTTGACAGTCGTATTATTGTTACTATTATCATTATTATCATTATTATCATTATTATTATTATATTATTAGTATTATTATTATTATCATCAATAGAGGTAATAGTAAATACGAGGATCAGGTAGTAGGACCACACGTTCCTTCTCACAAAAGTATCACCATAACCTCCCATCAGAAAGCCAGCCTTCTCTCACACAGACTCCCCTCGCCCATACAGACTACCCTGACCACCGCATTCGTCCATCCGAATGTGTGCGACTGTCGTCCCATGCAAAACCATCATTCAAAACCTTACAACTTAACCAAGAAGCAATTGTTCGTTCTCGCCTGTTTAAATAGAACCATGAGATCAACGACCACACGACCAAGGGGTTTCCACTACACCACCATGAGCCACATACACACTCGCCTCTGATGACCTTACCCTCCCCACGATATCCGGGACCACAATGGGACCACTCACTGAATACCCTCAGCACGTCTATCATTCCATCGATCATTCTATTCATCTGTTTAATCAACTCAACTGTCTATTCAGTGAAAGTTTCTCTTCTTAAT
>NC_092292.1:19326495-19361495 GCF_036320965.1 Panulirus ornatus
GACCCTGAACACGACAGCTCGACCAATGAGCAAGTCGTTACGATACATGATTAAGACGGTACAACCTACAAGCAAGATGTTACGACCCCTTGAGCACGACAGTGCGACTCTTCCGAATAATGACTTGGACCTTTGACCTATTCCTTAACCATCATACCCAAAGGGGGAAACGGTCGTCCTCAACTAAGTACCAGTTATTCCTCATCCTCGACCAATCCAGTACACTACCAGAGGCTTAAGGACAACCTCATCAACGTACAGATCAGAGAAAAATTGGACCACTACAACAACGAGTGAGAGAAAGATGGCAGAGTGTGGTAGGATGACGGCACTACTGCTGCCCACATGTTGGTGCAGTGCAGGCCTTTTCTCCTGTGATGAGGCCCGGCCGGGTAGCTGCCCCTGTGGCGCCTCCTCTCCTACAAATATTTATTGCAGTTCAATTAGAAACCCAACTTTCATCCTCTAATTAGAGTGTGAAAATACAGCTTGTTTTCTACTCTGTGTGTGTGTGTGTGTGTGTGTGTGTGTGTGTGAATGTGTGTGTGTGGGAGACAGGGTTATAATTTCTTTGTGGACCGTTACATTTCTCATTCCTCTATTTCACAATCATTTACTCAACATTCACCAAGTGTTCCTCTCAATGCTCATCACTATCCTGCTTGACAAACAAATACAATTCCTTATGTCTGATACGCAATGATTACCAGAGTCACCACCGTATTAATATGGATGAACTGTTTCGTTTTCTTTTTTTCGATAAATATAATTCCTTATATTTGTACATTTATCTCTTTCCTTTAAGTGTTCAGACGTCTGAGCGACTGCGACGTGCTTCGGGTTTCATGTCGAAACATCAGATTTACTTCAAGCTGAATTCTGATTAATTTCTTCTGCAGTGTATTGATTCCTTGTGTGTTGAAGCTTGATGCGTTTTGACTCTTGGTATACCCCTAAGCTGGGTTATGTGTCTATCATTATGATTCTACATATCAATGTATATCTTTGAGCATATCAATAAATACTTTTTTTCCCGAATGCACTCTGTAGTCTTCAGCTGAATCTCGATACTGTGTTATGAACAGATTAACAATGAAATGAATAGGAATAAACGACAAAAAAGAAATTTCTTGATAAGCTTCCTCCATTAAGCTGGGATCTGATCTGATTCTATCTATTTCTTCAGGGTGTGCAAAACCTTCAGGGGAAGGCAGATGTCTTGTAAAACAAAGGAACTGACTTCATCCCTATCATCAGAGATTGATCTCACCTTCCAATGATAATCATTAAAATTCCGAGACCAGGAGGGGAAATGAGTACAGGACTGAGGGGAAGGAGGTCCTCTGGTTTTTCTCTTGGCTTCTGCAGTGCCTGGGTCACCGGTAGGGTCAGCCAGAGGCCTGCCCCACCCGGACTAGTCCCAAACAGCACAAGGAATTATGATCAATACACAAGGCGGAATGAACATTACAGAGAAGTATTTGGATTGTGAAAACCATCGCTACGAACTTCATTCCTACGGTATATAGTACGATTAGAATAGAATCGACATCTAAAGAACACTGATGAAGCACTTTATTAATAGAACACTGTAAGCGAAGCCCTCACAATGCAACTTATTAAGTCAAGATAAAATTGGTACGTGTGTTGATTCCCCATCGAACTGCCTACCTAATTCACCCCTCACTTTTAAACTACTTTGTGTTACATAGTTGGGTCGGACTCCAACACATTTACTGATGCTTAATTTTGTTTATTACAGAAGGAGAATGCACGCACAACACGAAAGCAAAATGAGTAGCTATTTCAGTATTCTGTGGGTCCCTCTCCCAGGCTCTCCCACATTTTACAGTAGCCTCCAGTCACAGTTGGACCTGGACCCACGTTTTTTTTTCTCTCTGCGAAAATTAGTCATTACATGACAGTGTACCGCTAACTTCAACAGTTTGCTCAGAGAGTTGACACGTAAATATGCAAATACATTCGAAAAGGAAAAGAAATCAATGAAAATGCAAGCTCATGGCTGGTGAGAAGACAGTGTTAAGAAGAGTAGATACAACATCTGGAGATGATACAAGCTGAGTATAAAGCTTTTTACTTGGTGAAGATTTTGAATTCCTTCAGCTTTTCAGGTCAGCCGATTTGATAAAACACTTTTGGAGCAATCTCGTCGAGCTTAAACCCAAACGCCCACAAACCACAGACTGTTAGCACACGTCACAGAGAGATACAGGTCCGTCTGATACCAAAACATCATCAACGCGTCAGTCAGAAGTCTTACGTCACATTCAGACAAAATGTGGCAAGAAGACAGACGTAATCGCAACGCATAGCAGTACATTCCCTCCATAATAAAAGCAATAAATTCTCCACCAACACATATTGCGGCAAGAATTGTGTGAACCAACCTACAACAACAGGGAAGCTGTGACATACCGGCAGAAGCGAACAGGTAGGTATAACACTACAACTTAATTTGATTACGATAACAATGGCATCAGATGAACTAGACCAGTGAAGAGTGAATTTGATTACAGTGCAATAGGTAAACTGGATGTTTAAAAATCCTTACTGATTTCTGATCACTGCAGATCGATGTAGTCACTGATGATGGAGTTAGTTACGTCTACAGAGCAACAAGCCAGTGAAATCACTACACACTGGTGACCATAACTCGCTAGATCTCCGGATTTTGTTAGCGATATCGCTGGAGGTGATATAATGACTGGTCAATAAACACAAACCGAGTTAGGGAAGTTACTATAAGATGATAAGAGTCACCAGTTGATTACAGAAGTTAAGTCTACACGCTCAGCCAGGAAAATCCCCACAACGTTGATATAGTCTCAGGCGATAGCGATAGCTGAGGTCCACAGAATAACATGTCACCGGAACAATGAGACCATTCTTTACCTTCACCGTGGGGTTGGACATACTATTCGTGCCTAGCACGTCAGAATCAACGTGATAAACACCGATAATTTCGGAGGGAGTCATCGCGTACGCTTTCCTACATACACTTTGTTTATTGTCAACATTCCCACCCCCAGGACGTCAACATTCCCACCCCCAGGACGACTACGTACGTCTCCTTGTCCGTTAAAACTCCAACGTCTTAGGACAGCCACGGACGTACATCTCTCTGTCCGTGAACCACCCCCAACGTCTGAGAACGAACCAGGAGGCCGACTTCGGCCGACCGGTGCGTCAACACGCCCCTATGGACCAATCCTTCTCTCCCAAATATTGCCCTATTTCTTTTTCAACCTGGTGTGACTAATAACCTTAACGTAACGGGGAAAGAGAAGGGGCAGAGAGGGGACGGAAGAGGCATGAGTGAGTGAGTCTTCCAGAGAGGGCGCGTTGCCCGGCGCCACCCGCCCAGGTGTGCAGAGCGAACACCTCCCCTTTCCCTCCCACACTCCCCCGGCGACTACCGTGGGAGTGTGTGGGAGACCGGGGAGTGTAGATACAGGTAGCAGCAGCAGCAGACATGGCTGTGGAGTTGGGACACCACCGGTGAGCAAAAAAGGACGACCAGGGAAGGTCTCAGAGTGTGTGAGGAGGGAACTGAGGACGAGGTGCACGGTAAAGCTATAATGGATCACAGTCGGTATCATGTTAGACTGATGGGATCGTGACAGCTCTTCATCACTCTGCCCGACAGTGACCCGGCAGCACGATGGACTCGACCGTGCTAAGGATTACGCTAAAATGAACTGCAACAGTACAGTTGGGGTTCTCTCTATATCCATATGTACACACCAGCAGCAGTGTTGGAGGTCCCTCTAAATATATGTACATCACCAGTCGTACTGGACGTCCCTCTACATATAAATATGCACACCACCAATGGTGTTGGAGGCCCCTTTACATATATATACATCGCCAACGGTGCTGGAGGTCCCTCTACATATATCAACATCACCAGTGGTGTTGGACGTCCCTCTACATTTATATACACACCACCACCGGTGCTCTAGGTCCCTCTACACATACAAACATCAAGTCCTGGCCAGTGCGCGGTCGCAGATAACCTGAACCTTCTGCCTCGTGGTCAGCCATTGTCCCCAACGTACAATTATATGGGGGGGCACAAAAAAAAAATATATATATATATGTATGTATCTATACACAGTGGACACACCTCTTATTGGGTGTCGTGGTTGGCCCGGGCAACGGAGCGTGACCAGCTGTTACTACGCACATCCCAGCGGTGGTACCAACGGCGCTACACACCTGTACAGCAGCCAGATCACACCTGTCACCATGTAACACCGGACCCTTCGCAGGGCACACCGTCACTGACCCCACTCAGTCAGTATACCGTCTTATTGTACCGTCAATGACTCCCCTTTCAGCCACTGTATAGTGTCTAATGCAGTAGTTCCCGTATAATTCCTTCGTTAGAGGGTTGTTGTGGGGCCACAGTACCGTCAAAAGGGCTTGGACCAGGCCACAACATCGTCAGCGGGACCTGGATGGGGCCACAACACCGTCAGCAGGACCTGAACGAGGCCGCAGCACCGTCAACGGGAGCTGAACGGAGCAGCAGCACCGTCAGCGGGACCTGGACGGGGCGGCAGCACCGTCAGCGGGACCTGGACCGGGGCCGGAGCACCGTCAGCCTCGGCTGGGCCGGTTTCCAAAACAATCAGGAAACACAACACAACAGCAAATACTAAACGAAAAGCGAGAGTGTCGCTGAGCGGACTTACCTTGGCGGTGTGAGGGAAGCGACCCCCGCCGCTGACGGACACTTTTGCGACAGAACTCCAGTGACACATAACTGGCTCACACTGGCTCCTGCCACGTCAGGAATGCGTCGCTCCCTCTACGGCAGCAGTGGGTAACTAACGTCTCGAAGACCCCCCCTCCAGGTTAAGAGGGAGACCTTGGGGGGCCATACGACACACTTGTGACGCGTGTGAAGGAGCGGCCACGCAGACCCCAGCGTCGGGAGACCGCGGGAACACGGGAGTGCATCCTTGCTGGGGCCGACCTGCCGACTGTCGTGTCCCGCGCCGCGCGGCCCGCCGCCTCGCCGCCCCGGAGCCACCTGCCGGCACCTCAGCAAACCTTCCCCACCTGCTCACTGATGCCACACACAAGCACACACCTCTCTCCTCTCACCACATCCGGAAAACACTATAAACCTCCACCTACGTTTTGTACTAGAATTGGAAGCTGTCAGGAAAATAATACACATCAGAAATTAAGTTAAATAATGCGATCAAACCGTAAGATGAGGAGTAACAGGATGGATTCCTATTGCCTTAGGTACTGGCAACACTGGTGTACACAGCAGAAGGCCCGGTCCAGTACGGCTACGGCGGCCGGTATTAGATATCCGGGAGGCCCTCTGCACCCAGCCTCGGCCTACACAGGGATGCTCTCCCCACACACCAGCTCCTCAACACTCGGGTGTCCAAGGGTAGGGAAGGGGCGACGGCGGCGGTGACGAAGGAACTTGGCGGTGGTGGTAGTGGTCGCCGGACGGACTGACGGAGGCGTCGCCGCTACCGTGACCGCCAGCGGACGCAGGGTGATCGATCACCAGGTTTATATATGTAATGATAACTGACCAGCTCGCTCTGTGTGTGTGTGTGTGTGTGTGTGTGTGTGGGCACAATGGTAGCCAGCCATCTTCAACCACCACAATGGTGGTACCATCACTGCCACTTCAACTACACTAACTACCACCACGACAACAACCACTGTCATTAACAATCGTTAACCTGAACGCCATTTCGGTCAAATCCACCGTTACCAACACCACTGAAGGTGACGATGTACCTTCTCCCCCTCCACCATCGCCAACATCATCACCACCACTGCAATTAAAACCCACCGTTCCCCCCCCCCCCCCAGATCACCAACACTGCAATCGTCATCAACACCAACACGCACGCCACCGCGCCCCACTACCAACCAACCCTTCGCCAACCAATAACCTAACCAAACGGATCCCATAAAAAAAAAGAACAATTAAATGCACTTGAATCAAAAACAGATTAAAACTGTTTTCTTCCCTCACAAGTGAAGGAAGATATCGAGCTGAAAACCCAACGAAAACCATCCCTCCCCCCCCTCCAGTAGCCACGGTTTCTACCCTTCCTCCGCCAGCTGCTGGAGACCAACGTTTTCTAGTTCTCTAGTCAGTAACGACCTCAGGGTCTTCATGACCAAGTATAACTACTCATGATACAAGAGTTGCTCTTTATAAGACTGGCTTCTTCCCCAGAGTCCTGCGAGGATTAAAGGTACAAAATATTCTTACAATTACAGTAAAATACACACAAGAACACATACATACGTAACATACACATTTCATATATATATATATATATATATATATATATATATATATATATATATATATATATATATATATATATATATATATATATAATTCTTTTCCTTCGCTTGCTATTCCTGCTTTAGCGAGGTGACGTCAGCAAAAGACTATTGAGCATTCGAGGACAAATCCTTGCTTGGGTTCTTTCTACCTTTAGAAAGTGATAATACAAGAGGGGAGGACACCCCCCCACCCTCACCCCTCTGAGTCATCATCTGTGACATGCAGAAAACATGCGGGTATTCCCCTATATATATATATATATATATATATATATATATATATATATATATATATATATATATATATATATATATATATATATATGTTATGATGATAATGATAATAATAATAATGATATCAATAACAATAACAATTATCTTTATCATTATTACTATCTTTATTATTGTTATATTTACGGGTTATAGTGGAGTGTAGGCTATGTCTAAGGATATGGTGGAGTGCATACCGTGGCTAAGGATTTGGTGAGGTAGTACAGGCCATGGCCAGGGTATGGTGGAGTAGTATAGGCCATGGCCAGGATTATGCTGGTCTACAGCCTATGGCCAGAGTGGTGGTCTGAGGTAATTGCCCGCGTCATTAGCAGCCACTGGTCCCGTGCAAGCTGGCCCTTGAGAGGATATCCTGGAAACTCGCTTGAGGGCTTCCTGATACCCTAGGGCCGAGGAACCCCGCTTGAGGGCTTCCTCAAACACCCAGGTTCGGGGTTCGAGGAGGAAGGAATGACGTTTCCCTGAGAGATGAGTGAGGGTGATTCAGTTAGAGTGTGTGTGAGTCTATTCAGGGTACTCATCATTTCTTCAGGGTATTCACCATCTGTTCAGGATACTCATCACCTGTTCAGGGTACTCACCATCTGTTCAGGGCACTCATTATATGTTCAAGGTACTCATCATCTGCTCAAGGTACTCACCATCTGTTCAAGACACTCATCACCTGTTCAGGGTACTCATCATCTGTTCATGGTGCTCATTACCTGTTCAAGGTACTCATCATTTGTTCAAGATACTCATCTCAGACTTCACTGGATCAACTGCATCTTAATAGGATGAGAGTTTCTCTTTGAGGCATTGTTTGTACGTGGGAGAGGGTGCACGTTGAGATGGTGTACGTGGGAGGAGTGTCATATTGAGATCCTGTACGTGGGAGGAGGTTCATCTTGAGATACTGTACGTGGGAAGACGTTCACATTGAGATACTGTACGTGAGAGGAGATTCATACTGAGACACTGTACGTGGGAGTTGATTCCCTTAGTACCACCTTACGAGGCAAAGAGGCGGGTTTCCTCTGTTCTGCTGTCATTGGCAAAAGACCCAAGTTAGCAGATGAACATGAAGAAATATCGCCCTAGGAGATCAAAGGCGGAGAAAGCTTTTTGTTACGCAGTTTCACAATGTCAAAGAGTTTCCACTTGAGCAGTTCAAGTTGTAGATGACTCACTCAAAACCACAATAGATACACCAAAACTCTGTCAGAGCACCGTGGGTGAGGTGACTGTCATCTCCCTACCGAGAGGGCAAAACGAGTGATAAACTTTACCCCTCTCTCCTCTCCTCCCCAACACAAGGATTCACTTAATCAATCCAGGAAGGTATGAAATTTCAGGCCAATGGTCGGTCCGACACAAGACAGGAACGTCACCTAAACGAACAACAACAACAACAACAACAACAACAACAAAAACAGACGGTGAAAATGTGTAAAAACGAAGGAATGTGAGAGTTGAGAAGGTCGGTGGCCACGGCAGCTCTCCAGGGGAGAACACGTCATCCGCTCAAATGTGTTCTGTCTTACTGACTCAACCAAGAACATTCTTAATCACATCTACGCAATATCTATCTATCTATCTATCTATCTATCTATCTATCTATCTATCTATCTGTCTATCTATCTATCTATCTATCTATCTATCTATCTATATATATATATATATATATATATATATATATATATATATATATATATATATATATATATATATATATATATATATATATAATCCGTTTATTTAGGTATATGTCTCTCCTGACCTACAACATATTTTTCTCAACTTGGTTTTCATCTACTAGTGATGACGAGACAATAACACGCACATTATTCTTTTCAATATTCATGCGGTGTTTTCAACTCGTCATCTGCTACTTCTCGGCTGGTCATCTGGAATTACGTAATCAGTCATATGTTCGTTAGTGACTGCTCATCTTCTGTTTCCTTACTGGCCAACTACGAGTTCTGACTGTCATCAATTAGTTCAGAATTGGTTATCTGCTAGATGTTAATTGATCATCTGCTAGTCCTTAACTGGCCATCTGCTAGTTTGGTTATCTATCTGCTAGTTCTTAATTGGCCATCTGCTAGTTTGGTTATTCATCTGCTAGTTCTTAACTGGCCATCTGCTAGTTTGGTTATTCATCTGCTAGTTCTTAACTGGCCATCTGCTAGTTTGGTTATTCATCTGCTAGTTCTTAACTGGCCATCTGCTAGTTCTTAGATGGTCATCTACTTGTTCGTGAACGGCCATCTGCTGGTTTTCAATTGGTCATCTGCTACTTTCTAAACGCTAGGTAAGAGGCTGGCTGGTTCTTCGCTGAGGAAAAAAGATCGTTTGACTTTCAAAACACAGATGATGGAGAGAAGATTATATCCTCAGTGGTGAATGTATGATGAGGTCGTGAGGCTGAGAGTGAGTGTGTAGAAACACCTGAATCAACACAAGCAAAAGTATACATTAATTTTTACCCATTTCACTGCTTTTCACTGTGTCTTAAGCTGTGAATCACAAGACGTTTTAGTAGTATAAGACTCTGTAAATACACTACGTCATTTTTAGATCACTGTATGGTATCTTGACCTTATAATTTCCCTGATATTGTTGGAATATGTTGGTGGTTATATAACCAGTACTATCAAACCTATAGACAGTACATATAGCAGGTTTTGATGCCATATATACATATATCCTAAACAGGGACTTACTCCAAATCTAGAAGGTTCAAAATGGTTGTTTGTGTATTGTGTCCTTGATATGTGTGTGTGTGTGTGTGTGTGTGTGTGTGTGTGTGTGTGTGTGTGTGTGTGTGTGGATTGGAAGGAGGTGAGGCAGGGGTCCCTCCTGACCACCTAAGTTACTGTCCAGTGTGGGGAGGTGTTCGTGAAAGTATGGTGATGGCTGAACGTCCGTGTTGGAGAAAGTCACTACCATGGGAAGGTCCGTGATGGGTGGATGAAGGTCTTACCTTGTCTGGGGGAAGGTCTGTGCTATGAAAGGGCCCGTGTCTGGGGGAAGGTCTGTGCTTTGGAAGGATCCGTGTCTGGGGAAGGTTCATGCCATGGAAAGGTCCATGTCTGGGGATAGGTCCGTGTGCTATGGAAGGGTCCGTGTCTGGGGAAGGTCCGCGCTCCCTCAGTAGACGGGGTAATAATGGGAACATTTGTGGTTGGTGTGGCCTTGAGGAGGAGGGAGTTTCAGGTCTACCGGCAGGGGACACGTTGGTGTTGGGTGGTAAGGGGAGGGGGAGGACTTAGAAGCGGTGGGCGGCAGGGGATGAGGTGGTGATGGTGGGCGGCAGGGGGATGTGGTGGTGATGGTGGGTGGCAGGGGAGGGGGGGTGGGGTAGGAGGACATGCAAGCGGTCATTATAGCACACAGACCTGTGAGATGACCCACTGGTGATGTATGTTTGTGGATGCTTGTGGTTAGAGTCTGGCGATAGTGAAGGGCAAACTTGCAATATCTCTGGATATATATATATATATATATATATATATATATATATATATATATATATATATATATATATATATATATATATATATATATATATATATATATATGCAGGAAGGTGAGAGGCATGAATGGGATAGAGTGAACTGGAACGATGTGTTCTACTTGGGTCAGTGGACTGAACCAGGGCATATATGAAGCAATCGGGGAAACCATGACAGCTAGAGAATGGATGTTAGCGAATGAGAAGGTAGGCAAACTGAGAAGGTCGGCAAAATGGTGAAACATTATAAACCTACTGAGAATTATTTTGATGACTACTTGATTAGCATTTCGTCAGATCACACACTAATTAACTGGCAGGTTGTAGGCTTTATGGCCATCAATATCATGAATTACATATTTGAAATATGATCCCTGATCTCATTCACTGGGAAGTAAAACTTAGCATTTCTCTTTATTCCTTACTGAATGAAAATCCCTTACCATAACTGACTCTACGAAAATTCCTTATAGATAATTATAACAATCACAGAAGATGACTTCCGTGTGGGAATCACGCATGTATGGGTGCCAACAACATTCATGATTTAGAGAATATTACCCTTCGGACACACTGACCTGCGTTTGACTCAGGAGTATAGCATGATATGTGTTGCTATTATCATCGCAGATAAACCTTGGCTTTCGAAGAAACAGGAAATTGTTACTGAAGGAAAGGCGAAATTATTTACAAATAATTCTAAGTTTCACAGTGATAACACTGATAATTATATAGATAAGCGTGAGGGAAATGTTTTTGCAACATGTTATGAAACTGTGCTGGAATTATGTTAAGATTTGGTTATATCAGCTTGGGATTATACTGGGAGGATAGACAGACACTGGGTGTATCCATGTTTGTGGTAGATGTGGTGGAATTACATTGGTCAGTCAATCGGTTAGTCCAGGGGAAAATATGGTCTTAAGTTCGTCGGTGCTCTGGGTAAGGATTGGGTTGGTTAGTTCGTTTGTTAGCACTGACGAGGATCAGGGTGGTTAGTTTGTTAGCACTGAGGAGGATCAGGGTGGTTAGTTTGTTAGCACTATGGGGGAAACTCGTGTCCAGAAACGTGTTGATAAAGTGAAAACAAAGTATATATTGTTACGTTCTTAGACAGTAGGGGAACAATAGAGCGTCATGTGTTTCGATACACTACCATACAGTGCTTACATCCAGACTTCATACATTCATTATTCACAGGTCCCAGCGTATAGCACAGACCTGAACACCATCGCATAACACCAACTGTGTGAAGTGAGGAACCAGCGTGGCAGCGCCAGGAAAAAACGAGGAAAATAAAAAAGGCCTCATTCGCTCACATCCATTCTCATCTATCATCAAATTGTCTTCTATAAATGGGTACACACAACACGTCCCTCTGACCCTGAGGAACGGAAGGGAAGATACTGCCATTCCCTCAGTGTGCCGAATCTCAGGGACAGACTATACCTTTATCCCTGGTAACCCTATCAGACAAATCAGACCCTAAGCCCTTATGTCACCTTAGGAACAGACCAGACCCCCTCGCTTCTGGCCCCCTACAGAAACAGAAAGGCAGGAAAAACAGTTTGTCAAATATTTCGTTTTAAAAACCATTATTCATTTAATCCACGTAAGATTTGAGACAAAAACGTTTTCAATTCACGCTATCCTATAGGATCTCCATAGCAGTATACTCTCTACACACTACATGATGTTCGTTCTCAGCTTTTTGCCTGCTGGTTATTGAGCCAGAGGGAGTGGTGGGTAGGTGAGCAAGCGCCTTCTGATTTACTATCCTCTCCCACAAACCAGATCAGAACCATAGGAAACAGCGAACCTGGATCACCAAGTCTCCAGTTACCAGTCCCTCCCTACGTACTTCCCCTGGCGGTCCATCGGGCTTACCATGGATCAGACAGACGCTTGGCAAGATGGCCACACCAGATTCTTGGCGGTGTTCTCGTGGACTCTGCCCGGGTGCCACACGCAACGCCCCTCCCGTTACGGGAAACGAGGACGTATACGAACAAACCTGAGTCATAACGTGTGGCTACTGCTGCCACTGCCCTGCTGGAGGTGGGTCACTAGCGTCCCTGCCACTCTCCCTTAAAGAAAATAGTCTACCCTCAGTAGACACATACAGGCCTGAAGTACAACACCTCATTAGAGACTTCCACTCTACAACCATAACATACAACTAAGCCTCAGAGGTCAAGATTCATGAAGCTAGCTGTATTTCCTCTACTGTATCAACTAATAACCAACAGACATCATTGAACCATATGATAACATTAAAACAAAAGCCATTGGCAATCACGTGACAACTTCACGTATTTCGTTATCATCGTGATAATAAAATTGAGATGCGTGTACTTGTAGTGTACATAAATACTCATTTTTTTATAGATTATTTTTTATTTCTGTACAGAATTGTAATGAAAAGTCTGAGGTGCATCTGCATGTGAGGAACTGCCCAAGGCCGGTTGTCAGGTCACGATCACTTGGCGTGCATGATAGCCGAGGGAAGACAGGGTTGGTTGACGGGGGTATAGTGGTTCGTTGACGGGGGTATAGTGGTTGGTTGATGGGGGTATAGTGGTTGGTTAATGGGGGTATAGTGGTTGGTTGATGGGGGTGTAGTGGTTGGTTGACTGAGGTGGAAATTTGGTTGACAAGGGAAGGGGGTATAATGGTTTATTCAAGGGGAAGGAGGGGTTGGTTGACTGAGGGGGAGGGGTTGGCTGATAAGGGGGATACACTGGCTGGCTGAGGGGTATGGAGGTTGCTGCTTCATCGTAACCTAAAGAAATAAACGCGAGGGAGACGGGGCATGAATGGATGACGTCATGAATGGGATGGTGGGCGTGGCTACTGGAAGGAGAAACAAATGACTGGAAGAGGAAGGGAGGACAAGGGGACGAAGGTGAAGCTGTGATGAATCTAGGAGGAGAGGGAATGCGGACACGGGGATGCTGTGACGTCATGTTGTGTGTTTTGAGAGAGAGAGAGAGAGAGAGAGAGAGAGAGAGAGAGAGAGAGAGAGAGAGAGAGAGAGAGAGAGAGAGAGAGAGAGAGAGAGAGAGAGAGAGAGATTATGAATGAGGCTCTCTGCGTGTCTCTGGCTGGCAGCTGTCATTTACTTCTAGATATAATCACATCATTTTGTAATCAACGTTATCTTAATGGCACAATCAACAACTTGTGTGATCTTGTAGTCAGAAATACTTAATGTAAATAAAGCTTCGTGTTCGCTTTGATATGCAGATTTCTATGGCAAACTTGTCTTCTTTTCTCTGTGTTAGTACTGGTGCTGTTAAAGAGACTTATAAAACCAGCAATAATAGCCCAAGGCTTATAGAATCAGCTACAATAGTGCGAGACTTACAGACTCACCTACGATAGCCTAAGGCTTATAGTATTAGCTACGATAGCCTGAGACTAATAGAATCAGGTAGGACCACCTTAGACTCATAAAATCAGACAACCTTAACCTGAGACTTACGGAGTCAAACTACGATTGGTGATTACATAGTAACCTTTTAAAAGGCAATTGTCTGGACAAGAATGCCTCTCTCAATGGCCATGAGTTCATGATACCGTCATGACAACTACATACCTGGGTACCTAGCTCAGGCTGGGGCTTGCGTGTGTGTGTGTGTGTGTGTGTGTGTGTGTGTGTGTGTGTGTGTGTGTGTGTGTGTGTGTGAGTACATACACAGGAGTAAAGACATGGCATATATGTACGAGGATAAGTGACGGGGCAACACGAGCTAAAAACTCTTCCTATGTAACACACAGAGAGGAAATACAAAAACCATAGACACATAGAAAGACACGCAAATGCACACATACTTAAAACACAAAGCCACACATAAGACGAAATATATGACACAAACACCGAGCCAAACGCATACACAAAGACAGACAAACGTACAATCAAAGAGACAGTCGAATCGAAAATAGAGCATACACACAGGCACCAAACAGAATGATTTCCACACCTCTGCGTTATGAAAGTATTCACATTTTCTTTCATCATACAGACCCATGGACAAGCTCTCTCTCTCTCTCTCTCTCTCTCTCTCTCTCTCTCTCTCTCTCTCTCTCTCTCTCTCTCTCTCTCTCTCTCTCTCTCGTGACGTCAGGGCACTGGGAACTACTAGTGAGGTTTTCCTCGACAGAGATGCATATGATTAGTGCGCCAAAATTAGCCGCCTGAACTAATGGAAGTTCAGAAATTAGGGTCGCATGAACCGCTGGCGTGCGAGAGCCAAAAAATTAGGCGTTTGTTTTGGTGTGGAGACACAGAGTGACGTTCTGGTGATGTGAATAGCAGACGGGCTTGTGTGTGTGGGGGGGGGGGGATTAGTGCGGGAGGAGGAGGAGGAGGACGGGCTTGCTTGGGGGTAGTGAGGGGGAGGAGGGGGAATTACCAGGCGTGGGTGAGGGACTGGTCATGTGGACTGGGTGGCTGGGTGTGTGGTTGGCGGTGGGGGTGTACTGATGACAGACTGGGTGTATGGAAGACAGACTGGGTGTATGGATAACAGACTGGGTGTATGGATGACATACTGGGTGTATGGATGACAGACTGGGTGTATGGATGACAGATTGGTTGTATGGAAGACATAGTGGGAGTATGGATGACATAATGGGTGTAAGGAAAACAGATTGGCTGTATGGATGACATAATGAACGGGTAAACGAATGAAAGACTGGCTGCACGAAGAGCGAAATTAGTTGACACATGAAAGACTGTTTTCTTTGGCATCTCAATGAAAACAACAAAAAATGAACGTAATCTCTGAAACGAAAGTCATTGAAGATCTACCTTAACAACAAGTAAATGCAAACTTCTCCACTGAAAATAGTTTATATGACGAAAAAAGAAAATTATCTATCCGTCAGGAACTCTCGAAGCACACACACACACACACACACACACACACACACACACACACACACACACACACACACACACACATCATTTGAGCGAGTTTGGCCCGAGACTCCAACCCAGGGGGACAAGTAGATCACTGGGCACCACGCTAACGGAGTCACCATCACCACCAGCGCCCTCACCACTGACACCATCACCACTATCACCATCACTACCATCACCAACCACTACCACACTCCTGTCGTCAGTGGGAATCGATCCATGAGCCTCGAGGTGCAGGCGATGGTGTGTTGCCGCTAATTGGCCATTCGTGTCTCCCAGAATTGATGACTTTCGATCAGTTTCCTCTGTGTCCACGTTGCCCACGGGGACAAGGGTCGTCTGTGATGTTTCCCACAGCGATACTATGAAGCAGGACATTACACCCCTTGCGACCGAGGGTACGATCCCTGAATACGACAGTGCGACCCATCCACCATGACCTTCCGACCCTTCAGCATAAAGAAACGACCCTTGAGTACGATGGCGCTACTTCTCAATGGTCAGGTCAAAGGTCGGGGTCATCATACACATATCGTGCGTTCGAGATCAATGGGTTGAAATTACCTTGTGTTCTTGCCCAAGTTATTCTTTTATCTTTTTTCCATCTCCAAATTTCCTTCACTCAAATGTTCATATTTCACATTTTACGTATAATTCTATATTCAGCCTCAAAGCCTATTTTACCAATTCACAGTTATAATCTCACCCTCCAATTCCATATTACCGATTTACACCCACAGTTCACTCCAGGGAGATATCAGCCCCAGGGGCAGCCCAGAATACACCATCTTTCCACACCTCCAACCTCTCTCTCCCATTACTCCCTCTTTTTCGTCTCATTTTTTCCTCACATACTTCACTCACGGTGATAAGATGATCAAGACAAATTACAAAGGGAAGACAAGACAAAGGAAAGCTAATTTCTCAATTATTAAGTTGAGTAATTTTCCCTAAAAGCACCAGAGGGTGTGTGTGTGTGTGTGTGTGTGTGTGTGTGTGTGTGTGTGTGTGTGTGTGTGTGTGTGTGTGTGTGTGTGTGTGTGTGTGTGTGTGATTACTATCTGTGTATTGCGGGGGGGAAGTTTTACACTCGTGTTGCTCTGTCTCTTACCCTTGTCTATATGTACTACGTCCTCATTCATATATATATATATATATATATATATATATATATATATATATATATATATATATATATATATATATATATATATATATACCCTTGCCTATCCCCAAGGGTAGGATGAACAGCTGTGCACTAACTAAGAATGACCCGACATCCTCAGGTCACCAGTGGCAGACGATGTGGCGAGTCATTCAAAGCTAAAGAACTTGCGATGAGATATGCGAGTCAGGGAATACACGAAGGACTGAAAACCAAAAGGAGGAATGAGGACATGTATGCAGGATGGCTTCAAGATGGGGACAACCGACCTCGACATGAGGAGGATAGCTGTGTGTTGTGGTCTGGCTCCTAACTGAAAGATATTTGTCCTGAAGACTGGTATGTTTACTTCCTTGTTTATAGTGAACTATGATGTCGTTAGTCAGAGCGACATAGCTTTCAGAACATTTGGGGAAAATATGGCCATCACACCCCATTAGTTTAGGTATTCAATCATATCCCATTAGTTTAGAGACATGAATGTCTTCATCTTCTCAACACCTTCATCTATATCCATAACCTCTACGTACTATCATCACCCATTAGGGCATTCGTCACCCTCTGAACCTCCTACTCATTCTATCACTCATGGTGCAGTCACCCCAACTGTCCATCAGAACTCTACTCATAACCCATCCGTCTTTACTCATCATCCATCACTGTGGATCATCATCATCCGTCACTCATCACTCTGGGCCATCCTCATCCATCACAAATCCATGAACCGTCACCCACACGCCATTCCTATTGCTCTTGATACAATCATCCATCAACATTAACCCACATTTCTGAGTCACTACCGATCACTCAACCGACCTGGTCATCCAGTTTATCCCTATAATGAATCTCACCCATCACCCATCACCAAGCTAGTAATCCGTCTTATCCTCTCCTAATAAATCTCACTCATCTACCCACACGTGTCACTCTTACTCACCCATCACCTCAGACACCTCACGCCTCAACCAGCCCCGGGTCATAGCGTGCCATGGAACATTTTATCCATTTCACAAAAGAATTCCCAATGCTTTCTATTGAACGGTGCATGAAGCCCTGGCGTCGCTTTGCCAGACATTAAGTCAGTATGCATGACCACCAGCCATGCTCCCCCCTCGCCTGGCTACGCCCCCATGCATGGCCCCCCTCCACTCCCATCATCACACTGGGGTGCAAATGTACACTTTAAGCAGTAACGCGTTTCAGCGTGCACTACACAACAATGGTGAGTGTCATGTGCTGAGGGCATATAGGTGGTAGCCTGGCACACTAAATATCCAGATTCAATTAAGTTTAGACGTTCTGTCTGTTGAGAGACAGACGTACAGAAGTGCACACATAAACATACACGTTGACGTGCGCACACGCTCACACACGCTCACAAAGACAGATACTCCTATTCGTAAGCACGCACACACACACACACACACACACACACACACACACACACACACACACACACACACACACACACGCGCGCGCGCGCGTAAACAGATAGAGAGACATACGCACACACGCACACACATGTAAACATACATACACACAGACATATGTACAATGAAAGACACAGACAAGAAGGCAGGCGTGTGTATGTGTGTGTGTGTGTGTGTGTGTGTGTGTGTGTGTGTGTGTGTGTGCGTGTGTGTGTGTGTGGGTGTGTGGGCTGGGCTGGGAGCTGGGCAGACATCGACCCAACCAACATTCCTGACCCACCACACCACGCCACACCACAGCACACGCGGAGCCAACCTACAATCGTCAACACTTGTAATGAGCACGGTTGCCGGGTACCAGTGAAGAATCCACTCCTTCATCTACACCTGCCTTGCACTTATACCTCCATCAACATCTGCGTGACTCTAGTCTGGCTAATTACAGGTGCACACTCACACACACACGTGACTTGTGAGCACCTGTCATGTACCACGTCTAGTGAGGAAGGGAAGTGTGGCAAACACCTGTCTTACCACTGACGGGTACATGTTACCAACGATGTTTTTACCAAGTTATATCTTAAGACTACCTGACGTCTCGCCTGGCTTCACCTCTGCATATCATTGTGGCTTGTCATGATATTTTCGCGAATTCGACAAGACATTACCTACAGACGGATACAGACAAGATCAGATCTTATCATAATAACATTTTTTCTCTTTTGTTTTCCTCCTTCACATTAACGTCGTATTCTTGAAAATTTATTCTGCTGCTTTCTTTTTAGACGTAGGATTTAATGAATCGACCGTGGGAATCACTCAGTCTCACCAAGATCAACCAGGCCAGGCCCCAGCCCTGCGTACCTCCTCGTAACCAGTCCAGTCCTAGCTGTTCCCTCATCACCTCACTATATCCTGAGCATTACCTGACACACAGACACATATGAAATACACACTCTCCAACATTCCATAATTAACTTAAAGATGTATACATATTCCTCTCTACATCACATTAGATCTGGTATGGCTTGCGTCACGTACCGTCCAGACGATTCTCCCGTACCGCTGAGGAGTGGTACGCGTACCGCTGGTTGGGTGGGGGGGGAATGGTACAGACGAAGGACTCCAGTTTCCTGGAGTCTGGCTGGAGTCGCAGGGTCAATATCGGAATGGAAAGCTCCATCCTGTTCTACCTTCCAGGAATATAGTGCTACAGGGTTTCACGTGTGTATGTGAGTGTGTGTTTATACACACGCTACCTTTGAAATGTGGTCCTGTATTCGGACACCAAACATACAGGGTTACAGCGAGAATGCTTGGGACGTCAGATTAGCCTCAGTACAGCTAGAATGTATGTATTCTTAGCTCTCAATATCCTACCCAGGCAAACACAATCATCTCGGAATTATACTGAATACTCCTATTCAACCGAACTTCAGTATACTGTGTTTTCATTCATGATAGCCATGAAGAAAACACACACATACACACACACACACACACACACACACACACACACACACACACACACACATACACACCTGGTGTACGCAAGAGTGTGTATGTATGAGTATGATTAAGGTTAAGGCATGACTCTATTAAGGGTTAAAAGACGTGGCAACATGAGTTTACATCTCTCACTCCGCAATGCACAAATAGTAATCATGACCTGTAATCACAGAAAGTAATTACACACGAGTCGGTATATAACCGTACTACTCCATACATACCAAACCAATTATCTAGATGTTCCTTGTTGTATAACAGAACGTAAGAAGTATGACACCAGTACCAGCCCCCTGACTGTGGGTGTTTAGGGTGAATGCCATGGCCCAGGTGGCCCTGGGATGATAGTGGAGGGCTAGGATCATGGCCCTGGGATGACAGCGGAGGGCTAGGATCATGGCCCTGGGATGATAGTGGAGGGCTAGGATCATGGCCCTGGGATGACAGCGGAGGGCTAGGATCATGGCCCTGGGATGATAGTGGAGGGCTAGGATCATGGCCCTGGGATGATAGTGAAGGGCTAGGATCATGGCCCTGGGATGATAGTGGAGGGCTAGGATCATGGCCCTGGGATGATAGTGGAGGGCTAGGATCATGGCCCTGGGGTATGGGTGCCATGAACGATCGATCCATGTGGCACGCTGAGTGAACGCTTCACACCCCCAGTGCGTCTCGTGCTTCCGTCGTGGAGAACTTTCCTGAACGAGAGTGGGGCACTCAGTAGCAGTGGGGGCTGACTTGGGGCCAGGGGGAGGAGAAGAAGGAGGAGGAGGAGAAGGAAAGTGTGTGTGTGTGTGTGTGTGTGTGTGTGTGTGTGTGTGTGTGTGTGTGTGTGTGGAGCTGGCAAGCGAACCCTCCTCCTCCCTTCCACCACCACTACCAGCACGCCCTCGCATTCTTGTTGAGGTAATTCTACCACGACCCCACAAGACCACAGCGTGGTCCCTGCAGGACCATACCGAGGAAGTGTGACCTCTCTCTGACCACAGCACAGGCCTTTACAGGAAACCAAAGCCAGCAGGATCACTGCCGTGTCCAGGAGCAAGCAAGCAGCAGAAACAAAAAGCCATCCTGACCAGAGCCTCTACCACACCTAACAACCCCCAGCGCAAAACAAAAGCCGACGTGTGCTACACCTTAGATACCGAAGACCAGGATAATATTTCTCCCTTCTTTCTTCAATCATGCCAACTTCTCTCACCGCCTCTCATACATATGACCCCTAATGAGTGTTGTTGTGGGTTACAAAGGACCGTAACGAGGCTACAACCAGTTGTAGTAACAGTCACCAGACTTGAGGACGTTACGAGGTTATAACCAGTTGTAGTAATGCGTCCAGTAACCAGATGTAACAAAATCTCCATGAAACTGTTTTCTAAAGTGCATTTCATAGCAGTTGTCTGTCATATTTCTTTCGTATGACTGTCATTATGAAAACTCTCATACCATTGAGGACTATGAATAATAATAATAATAATAATAATAATAATAATAATAATAATAATAATAATGATAATAATAATAATAATGATAACAGTAATAATGATAATGATAATAAAATAATGATAATAATAATGGTAATGATATTAATAATGATAATAATAATAACAACAATAATGATAATGATAATGATAATAGTAGAAATAATGATAATGATAATAGAATTAATAGTAATAACAGGAGAATAATTCTCCTTTTCTTACGAGTTTGATATTTTCGAGCATTACTAACTGGCTGGTGAAGCGTACACTAGCATGCGTTGTGTTGTTTACACCAATTTACATTTTAAAATTACGTCTTACGTTGTTCTTGGAGTTGGCCTAACTAGCTGGAACTCAATAGGTTGCTCTAACGAGCAGGCATTCGCTAGACGGTCCTAATTACCCGACATAAACTATCTCGTCCAAACCATCTGGCACTAACCAGCTGGCGGTAACTAGGTGGACCCAACTTGGAAGCGATAACTAGCTATACACCATCAGCCCCACATCAGCAGCACGTGTGGTGGGTGTGCCATGCTGGAAACATGCAACTTACGCCTTTGGGGACGTTCATGTAAACTCAACGCCGCTTGGTCACGAGGCCCGGTTGTATATCTTCATGTCTGTCTAATTTACCCAACTTATGGAGGAGTGGGTGTGAGAGGCGAGCCACACATGGTGAGGCAAGGTGGTATACTGTGCAGAGGGGGAACCTGAAGGGTGTCTGTGCTAACTGAAATGGGGAAATGGTAGCAGATGTGGATCCTCAATATCTTAATAACTAGTGCTCAGAAATGTTTGAAAACTTTATATCTGGGGAGAATCTCACATCTAACCAGGATTATATTTCATTTAAAATGATTTCCAAAACCCAAACAATAAGCTCATGATAAAGGTTTACAGAGTTATTGCCAAATGTTTCCAAACATCGAGACGAAAGTAGAATATTGTAAGCTATTGAAAAAATGTGATAAGAGATACACCAATATTGTTTAAGGGTTTAAAGAGGGTCATTTCTTATACTCCAGCATGAGATAGAGACACGAGACAACCAACTCCCTCTCTCTCGCTAATCAATTTGACACAACTTTAACCTTGAGCCGATGGTCAACTGTATGAATTTCGTGTATCTAAACCTCGTTGTGTCTAGCCATCACAAACTGCCTACCACACCGCCATCTATACACTCCAGGTAGTTTATCTCCCCTCACAAGACGCTAAAGGACGCAATCATCCCATATGACTGGAGAAAAAAGGAATTCCAGTCAGCCACGACATACAGACATACCTCAGTGCAGTCCTCTCTCGCTCATGTAATTTGTTAACAAAAGAGCAACAAATTATAAACGTGACTTAACGTCCTTGAACTATTTCATAGATTCTATCTTGTGCTCGATAGATTCTATCGTGAGATTTAATAGACTACGTGCTATATGAATTTGGATGTCACGAATTCCAGAGAACTGGACAGAAGTTATGCTTGGATGTTGTGTATGATCAGTGAAGGTGTACAAGGTGATCAAGCAGAATAAGTTGACGTACTATCTTGATATATTACCTCAAGAAATGATTAAAGAAAGGGTTAAATGATTCAGAGAGGAGATTATCAATATACGAACACATATAGATAAACACAAACACACACACACACACACACACACACACACACACACACACACACACACACACACACACACACACAACCACAATCATATAAAACCACAAATATATACAAAGAGAAATATGAACAAATTCACAATTCATATACTTTAAAAGGTAAAGCGAGAGAGAGAGAGAGAGATAGAGAGAGAGAGAGAGAGAGAGAGAGAGAGAGAGAGAGAGAGAGAGAGAGAGAGAGAGAGAGAGAGAGAGAGAGAGAGAGAGCGCTTTTAATCACCAGAATATATCTAGAGACTCGTTAATAATAACCCTGTAATTATGTTATATAGGTAGGTGGTTAATTAGCATCATTGAGATTTATGGAATTAATTACCCACTTGAGCATGACGGACGAACCCTCTCGTGCAATGCCGGAATCTCTGACCTGACCTTTAAGGGTCAGGTCAAATGCCCAGAGGTTCCACCGTCGTGTGAAAAGGGTCGTGTCGTCGAGCTGAAGAGTCGTATGGTCGTGCTAGTGTCGTAACGTCGTGGTCATGGGTCGTGCAGCTCTCCTTCATTGGTCAACCTCACAAATTACCAAATGATTAAAACACTGTCGTTAAAAGTGACGCTACGACCTAATCACCAAAACTAGGTCAGAGGTCACTGGGATGTTCCTATGAATAGAATTTTCCCATGATTACATTCCCTCCACCCTGGCGATCACATCCATAAATCTTGAGTTCAGAAAAAAAAAAAAAGAAAAGAAATACTCCTCAATTTTGGCTCGTTTTCCCATAAAGAAAATAAGCCAACAAATTCTGGAAATATGGGTCAGCTGAGCCTTCCAGGTCATGTGGGGTTACCTGGGGTCACGGCAGGGGGAGGTCACCGCCAGGGATTACAGGAGATTGCGAGAGGATTCATAGGATTAAATCGCAGATTAGATACGATACTTAGTATTCTATTTCTTTTTAAATCTTAATGTAGAATTAGACCAGGTGGTTCTTATCTTCTAAGTCTGTAGAATCAAAGCAGATAGTATTACACTTCTAATTCTAACTTAGAACTGCACCAGACGGCTTTGATTTTCTAACGCAGTAGAATTAGACCCACTTGTTCTAATTTTCTTACATTGTTGAATAATTAGACCAGATAGTACTAATGTCTTATTTCTGTAGATTATGACTAGATTACGGAAGTTTTCTAATTTCGTTCTCGGAGAAAACGACTACAAGTATAAAAAACAACAACTGTACAAAAAAAAAATTGTTTTCCTTGGGGAAAAGATTTATGGGATTTTTTCTTAACCTTGAAATGTATTGATAAAATTCAGAGTTTAATTCCTAATGAGCAGCCTCCTCACTACCCCGGACTTAAGGGAAGGAGGGGGCCTACAGTGAACCAGGGTCAACATATGTGACCCATGATTACCTTTTGTGAGGAACTGTGGCCACATCATGGCCACACTATGGTCTAAGAGAAAACTAGTTCTGGCCACATCCTCGTCTTGGTCACATCTTGCCTAAGCAACACACTGGTTTTGGCCGCGGTGACCTGGTCTTCGTGTTGGTCATAATGTTGTCTGGGCCACAGCCAGATCTTGGCCCCCCGCATCCTTGCTTGCCGCAGTTACAGGCACTACCACCAGGGAGGAGGCTGGGTGAGTGAGTGAGGGCCTCTCACGGCTGCTGCCGGCACTAATGGTTTACGGGCAGGAGGCAGCAGCCTCAGCCTCCGTTATGATGACGACTTTCATCACCTGATTCATGAGACATGACTCACACTCAGGTGACTGTCACTCCTCTCGGGTGACGAGAGCAGGTGAGAGTTTCACCTCGAGCCGGGTGGTTGGCTCACCTTCGAACACCTACACCCAGTTCCTGGTACTTAAGGGTAACTACAACTCCAGGGCATAGCCAGAGACGCTGCCCACACCCGAGAGTCGGAGACGCTCCCTGCATCCCAGGACCAGAGACCTTGCATACAGCCCCAGAGACCTTTTCCTACACCCAGCGTTAGTCTGTGTCTCCCTCGACACCCGCATGACGGTATAGGAACCTTCGACAAGGGGGGTGTAGACCAGATGGCGTAAAATTGCTTTCTTCTTGAAGAAACACTGAACGCACCCAGCCGCATTCTCGCTTCATCCTGCTGCAAGCCCTTGACTCGTTCTGTATATGTGTTGCTCTACACTAAAGAGAAATATAAGTATACATGCCCGTAGTACAATAACAAATTTATTCACATGGTGTATGTGAGCTAATATACATGTATATATGAAACTATTGTACTTGTATACATAATTAGGGCATATTCAGACTGTATATTACGTATGTTCTACATGTATATTTGTGTAGTATTCCATATCTTTAACGCAGATCTTATAAGCAAATAAATACCATCAACCTTCCTTTCTAAATACCAGATGATCATAAAGCACAAGAAAAGTTGCTTTCAACAAACCAGTTCCCGTGTTGCTTCCTTCAAGCATCAGTTCACGCACTGTTTGACAAAGTCTTCATCACGCAGTCCTACTCGAGAACCTGCCTGACAACAGACCAATTCAATTTCTTCGTCTCGTGTTATTAAACACAAAGGTAGCGAGGAGCAGCCAACAGCTTGTCATGTGTCATGTTGTGAAAGTCTCTTTGACAGATGAGTCTCACTTGTTGTATTCTTGAGTGCCTCCAATGCACACACTCATTACTGTGGGTTTAAAGCTCCCACGTAGATTTATGGCCTTAATCACACTCATTGACAGACTGAAGATGTCCTGTTTTCCTCTTCCCAACACCAAATTCTTTCTCTCCTCGATCTTCACACCGACTTAATCATCAATTCTTCTCAATATGACTTCTCAGACACTAATAACAGTTCCTCTATCTGAGAATTCGACAATCAGCTTTACTTCCCACCCAAATAGATTGACGTTCAACTGTAGCGAAGATATCTTTGGGTTCTTTATTGTTCAAGAACTGGATTTCGACGGGTTTGTCTGGAAAGCGATGCAGGAAACGCTGGTCGCCTGGCCTTCATCCACCGTGATCCTCAGGGTTCACAGGTTCTACGTCTGAATGATCATCATCGCTGACGAGTTCTGATAGACGTATGACACTGGAAGCTAAGGAAGCGACGGTATGTAGACTCACTAGCAGTCATACGACTCGTGATGACCGGAGTAAATGTACAGTTTGTTCTTCACGAAGTCTTTATTCATCACGATCTGTTCATCCGAGGTCAGTAAAGTTAGTGGAGAGTTCGTTGATGGCGAGGAAGGTGTGCTGAGAGTTAAGAACTAACTATATGGCTTAAAATGGATGGGTCTTGATGAAAATAGAGGATGGGGACCTCGCGCGTCTGCGGTCTGGAGGTGGACCAGCATCAGTCACTGGGATGCGTGTCCCATGGCCCATCATGAGACTCCAGTTGCTGATACGATTCTTTTTTTCTTCTATATCTATAAGCCTGAGTGGCTACGTCCGTCACGGATAGAGGGTTTGCCAGCCAGCCCGTGGCCACGATGACAGTCAACATATCGGTATACCACCACCAACGCCGCTGCTGCTGCTGCCGTCACCGACCTAGAAGCCCATGAGCTGGGAGGCCAAGACCAGAATGGTGAGCAGGCATGACTCCTCCAGGCTGTAAGGTCGATGGTCCATTATGATGGTAGGGAGGGTAAGCACTGTCTGCCTCCACACTCGTCCATGTTCTGTCAGACGGAAATGTCTCATACACGGGGATGGAATTTCTCTCATGCACGGAAATTTCTTTACATGAAAATGTCTCTCGTACAAAAGTTCCTTTCATACATAGGCCTCGTTCATATGGATAACTCTCTTACTCGGATATCTCTCTTATGCGGAAATCCGTTGTTCTCCTATATACTAGGGTCATTAATACCTTGAGCACGACCACTGAGTACGACAGTTCGAAACTTGAGTGCGACGGTGTGACCCTTGAGCACGACGATACGAATCTTGAGCACGATGGTACAACATTTGAGTATGACATCCCGACCTACGAGTAACGCTGTAATACCCAAAGGTCGTGCCGTCGTAATCATGTGTCGTACCGTCGTAATCATGGTTCATAGCCGTAAACATGTATCGTACCATCGTAATCATGTGTTGTACCGTCGTAATCATGGTTCGTACCGTCGTAATCATGTGTCGTACCGTCGTAATCATGGTTCGTACCGTCGTAATCATGTGTCGTACCGTCGTAATCATAGGTTCGTACCGTCGTAATCAGTAACGTCGTGCTCAAGGGTAGCACCGTCGTAATTATGGGTCGTAACGTCGTGCTCAAGGGTCGTATCGCCGTGCTCAAGGGTCGCAACGTCGTGCTCAAGGATGATTAAGTACGACTTGACATCTAACCTATCCAGCAACATGGGCAGGATTTTACGTGATCTACGAAGCACAAAACTCTATGGTAGTACATACCCACTTTTCCCTTACCTTCTGGAAGACATTAATGCACCGGTGCCAAGAATGTTCAAGACGTTAATGTACGAACATCACGAATGTTCAAGACGTTAATGTACGGGTACCACGAATGTTCAAGACGTTGATAAACAAATATCAAGAATGTTCAAGATATCAATGTACGGGTACCACGAACGTTCAAAACATGAACGTACGAGGACCAAGAGTGTTCAAAACATTAATCTCCGGATACCAAGAATGTTCAAAACATCAAGTTATACAGTGCAAAGAACTGTGTTCAATGGGCAGAGTAAACCCAGTGCGTGCAAACAAAGCCTTAGTTAAAGCTTAGCGCTGTATTCAAGCAACTGCTGACGACATGATCCAGCACAACACGGGGAAAAAAAGCAACATCCCGGAAGTTCTTGTTTTATACCTTAAAGATATGTTTGGGCGATGTGTGTAGCTATTATCACACGGTCGTACGCACGAACGAGCGCACACTCACAATTATGATCTCAGACATATAACTTGCACATATATGCAAGCAAATGTACATACGTACACACAGTTTTTTTGGGGAGAGAGAGAGAGAGTCCACACACCGATAACAACCTCCACAGAACAGCCATAGCATCATCATACAACACCAGGACCCATTATACACTGAAGGATCCTGTAGCGTGAAGGATGTATGCCGGGCAGGAGCAGGGATCCCACATTTCCCCAGACAATATCTCCATCCACTCGTATTTCACTACTGTACCGCAGGCAACGTTGCTATTCACTGGAATGCTCTTCAAGTATCTGACGATGATTGAGATGAGATTTATTTACGATTCTATTGCTTACATTCGTTATATATATATATATATATATATATATATATATATATATATATATATATATATATATATATATATATATATATATATATATATATATTTGATGATGTGATTATTACACGAAAGTGCACTTGGGAACTTTTCGTGTTTTATTTTCCCCGTGGACTCATAGGAATATATATATATATATATATATATATATATATATATATATATATATATATATATATATATATATATATATATATATGAATCCCGTTCCAGCAGAGGAGGTAAAAGATAAAGACGCCTAGAACACCATGATGTTGATGACAGATGAGACGAACAAAGAGACAAGTTTATGGCAGGTTTCTTGAAGGATGAGCGACTGAGACCTGTCTATTTGGGAGGACGTGAGGCTCTTCGCACGAGGTGCCGCCGTACCAGTCTGTACTTCCTTATGGGGAGAGAGAGAGAGAGAGAGAGAGAGAGAGAGAGAGAGAGAGAGAGAGAGAGAGAGAGAGAGAGAGAGAGAGAATACTACGAGTACCTGCGGCGAGAGTTTTTCCCATGATGGCAAAGTCAGCGCGTGGCGCTCACCGCCCGCCGCGCTTGTTGGATAGATAGATAGATAGATAGATAGATGGCCAGCTAAATAGATAAACAGGCGGATAGACAAAGAGATAGATAAAGATATACAAACAGACATTATTCATTAATGATTCATACAAATTTATGTTGAGAAAATAGAGAGATTATTTCAATTGAATACACACGAACCGAAGAATGAAGATTGAAGGTTCAATATTCAGGTGGATACATAAGAACTCCGCAAATCTTCCTCTTCATTCATATCTGAATGGCTGCCAAAGGAATCCGAGACTCATTTCCAGAAAAAAAAATGTACATATCACGACTGGAAGTGCTAACTAACCCTCCACGAGTGGTACAACAACGAAATTCCAGGGTTTGGGTGGGAAGGTGAGGGGTGGGGGGTATAGTTACCGACGCTGACAGCCAATCAGGAGCCGCCACGCAAGGAAGGTGTCCCACCTTGTGCTGTGGTTGGCTGAGAGGGTCCACTACTTCCCACTTGGCTGACGAAGGAAACAAGAAATCCGCTGCTCCCTCAGAGCTGTTACACACGATGTCATTTACCATCATCTCCGCGCGGGGGCTGTAAATCCCTCATAAATATGGTGTAAATAAGAGAAATCCAGGCCATTACCCGACAGATTTGTTCGAGAGGTACGCCAGCCGCGGTCCTTCCCCGGTGTGAAGACACTACGTAAGAACAGCGGAGGAAATAATGTGGGCGGGTAATGCGGAGTTGGGCTGTGTTTATCCCAGGCGACTCTAATGGCCTCCATTACTTCCGGTAAATCTGACGCCAAGCCATAACTGCTTCCGGTCGGCAGCCGCGGTGCTCCTACCAGGTCCGGTATAGTAACGTCCGGTCTCCGGAAACTGGCCCTGTCCATCTTACCATCTTCTTTTCCTTCCTTTTTTTTGTATTAGAAAATGTTTCGTGCGATGACGACCAGGTCACGTTCGTGGTTCTTATCTGTAAACGGAATTAGTCATATTGTAAGCCAATTGGTTCTTGGTCTTTGGGTAGAGGCAGGCCCGTGGAACAGTGATGAAACTTTGAGTTACGACATTGCTGTATCGCTGCGTCGCTAGGGCACTCTAGCTGCATGAGACTCCTAGAATTTCTCCTCCTCGGTGTACCATCTTTGCCTTTATGGCTGCGGTATGAGCACATACACACACACACACACACACACACACACACACGAGCAGAGGAGGAACGTTGAGCGAGAAGCGTCGGCTGAGTGATGACGGACTGCCTCCGTCAGTGGAAGTTGTTGAGGCATCACGAGACTTGGACGCCGATGACGAAAGGTCACCTTCCACATTATTTGACATCCACGACGAAGATGGTATTCTCTTGCGCTTCTTGTTCCTCGTCTTCTGGCGACGTATCAGCCATCTTCTCCCGTTCATTCCGTAGTTCCTTCCCTCATACACTTCGTACAGTCGAATCTAAGGCCCTCCCGGATGCACATCGCCGCTCCTGCCGTCTCCCTGTCGTTCCTTCACAGATCACACAACCATCTCTCCCGCGCGTCTCTTCCCAGACGAACTTTCACATCGAGAGTTCCCTCACCTCCCTCTCTCTCCTCACCACACCAAACCACCTCCCTTCCTCTCTCCCCACCACATTTCCTCCCCCGTCACTCATTATAACTCCCCCTCCACCTCTCTACAATCCTTAGGCCTTTGTCTAGATCCTCATCGAACAAAACTCTCTTCCTTCTTCCAGGCATAAAGCCAAAGGTACTTTTCATCTCTCATTCCTTCGTCTATTTGCTTTCATTTATTCTTTTAAAAGTGTTCCCTCATTATCTATCATCAGATCTCTCTCTCTCTCTCTCTCTCTCTCTCTCTCTCTCTCTCTCTCTCTCTCTCTCTCTCTCTCTCTCTCCACCAACATAGTCATCTTCGAGAGTAGTTGCCTCCACAAGGAGACGACCACAGCTCGGGACGGCTACTCCTCCATTCCAGGTCTCCCCTCCTCCACCTGCTCACTTCTAACAAGACTTCCTGCCTCCCCACGAGAGCCACTGGGCCGTAGCCATGGGGGGAATGTGGGGATGTGGGTTTCCTTTGCTGGTCTTTGTTTCCCCCGCTTCGTAGATTACCGGCTGGGGACGCTCCCCTGCTCCGGGAATGAGATGCATGTCGACTCACACGTTCGCAGGGACGGGATCCTCAAAGCCTACTGCTGCACACTGTGGGCTTTAAGCACAGGTGTGCACGGATGGACTCAGGTACTCACGCAAGTCACTGAACACATCTGAACGTGAAAAACCAAGTGAACATAAACAAACACATATACACATTTGACAGGCTACTTGATATGTTCAGTGGAAGGAGGTTTAATGCCAAAAGAAATAGAAGGCAATATCATGACGACTTCTAAGAAAGGAGATTTGGAAATAGCACTGAACTGCATATCAATATCTCTTACGACTGTGGTTTGCAACACGCCCATGAGATAATCAGAAAGCAAATGGATGACACTTGTAAAGGAGAAATTGCACGAGAGACAACATAGGTTCAAAACAAGACATCAGAATGGTTTAAGAACGTATATCATCTGCTGGTTAACGTCAGACTTGTATCTAGTCCATATAGGATATGTTTGAAAAACTATTAATAGGTTACAGCTGACCTTGATTATACTATGCATCTGAAGTTTAGCCACCACACTTGATTAAACGTAAAGATCAAATTATGAAGGTCCAAAGAAGAGTAACAATGACAATACATGAATACGAGAGTTGAGGTCCAAAGATTGTCAGTTACCAACACTTGGAGAGGCTTGGTGGCATTGTACTCAGCCCTGCCATCAGATCAAGGACCTGATCTCCCACACACGCGACTTTCAGAGCAGACTCCGAGCTCCTGCGGTGAGTCCTCCCCGTGAGTCACAGTGAGTCACCAGCTGACCACAGACGTGGTTCTTCGAACCCACAGAAGAATAACCATCTAACTAGGCTGTCGGAGGCAAAAACCTCAAGTTCCACGAGTTTCGCTAAGGTCGGTGTTGCTATTGGCATTACTGGGGAAAATACACCTTAAAGAAAGACTTCAGGTAGATCAAGGAGACTCTGACGTTAGAAGAGCATGGCCAAGGGAAAATATCTATCAATATGGACTATGTGGAGTTGGGTTCACGTGGAGGAGGTGGACCACCACCCTGCCAACATCAATACCAGTACGGAGCCGACACAACCACCACTATCACTACCACCACTACTGCCACCACTATCACTACCACCACTACTACCAGCACTACCAGTACCACTGGAGGCTCTCCTTTCCTTACCATCTACATCTGATTGTCAGCTTTCCTACCTTATCTCAACATCAGCCTGTTTCTCTCAGTTATCTCCACCTCTCACAGGGTCATGTATCTCAGGGGTAGGTCATGGGGTGAGGAGCTATCCTCTCCCACACCTGTTCTCCCAGGGAGGTTCCCTTACCTTCCCTGCCTCACCTGTTGCTCACCTGGGCGTCAACTTCCGAGGGAGCGACCCCAGCGTCAAGCGAAGGCAGGAGGTAGGGTTGGCTGTGCGTCCTCCGCACCAGCGGAGAGGAACCAAGTTACAAATTACCGGAAGACGGCGGACGGATGGTCTCCCTTAGCGGTGTCACTGTTCGAGGAGTTCGTAATGTACTGTTTCGTCATGGTGAAGATGCCGCAGGTCGCATGATATGGTCGCCCCGACACGGTGACGATGGTGCAGGTCTTGTGTCATGGTCAGGACGTCATCATTTGCTACCTCAGGATAAGCGAACGTCTTAAACCGGCGTCGTAGTCATGATCGGTAGGTGTAGTGAGTGATAGCGGTCCCGCCAGAAGTATGAACATTACGAGTCGTGCATCACTGTTAGCTGGTCGTGAGGCCCTACCGTGACCATGATCAGGACGAGGTATGAGTATGTCTACTGCTGTAGGCCTTCAGGACTCGTGAGGATGGGTGATGACACGACTCTTCATCTTATGAGTTCGGTGGATGAGAATGGATCACAGTATGTATCCACATACAATGTTTTCAATACTCACAGCTTTGCCTCATGCCAAATTTTCGACACATTTTGCACGCACCCATCTACCCATTGGACACACAGCCTGGTGAAGTTTGATCTTTGCCACGCTTGAATTTCATTACAGGCCCATCTCTATCCTGCATTGCTGTTTCAGTCCTTAATTACTTTCTGATCATCTCCCATTCAACTTTGCGTGATCAGGTACACCTGCATAGCAGAGCAAGGGAGTTGAAGGGATCCGATCAGATTTAGAGCTTATGACGTCAATATACCACGATCTCCGTATATTGGAATGGAAAAGGTCTTGCACTGGGCCATTTACCAACGCTTATAATCAGTCTTTAAATGGCTTTAAAAGGTAACGGATATACTCGACCGGTGGAAATGAAAATGGACACTTTTCAAGCAAACATTTTCCAAGGACATGAGAAGTCAGCATCCCGAGATGACAACAGGTGATGTGCTCGCCTGAGCCACCTAACTGTACAACCTGTACAAGAAGTATCGACAGACTAATCCTATTACGGCTGCAGTAATGTTCCGTCACCTGCAAATTATCCCTAAACACCAAGATAGGGTTGTTCATTTCACAAGGTTATGCATGTGCCCCTTCGTCCTAACACACCAAGAAGAGGTCATTCATCGATCATTCATCGAGAGAGGTTATCCATGTCACAATCTCACTTTCTCATGAAGGAGACTTTTGTTAAAATGTGGCGAGTGAACCCGACACTGTTGACAATGCCCGGGGCAGGGAGGCGAGTGGCGGGGGCTCCTGGCCTCTGCAGCCAGTCATCATCTTGACCACAAACTGTCAGAAAAAAAATCGAGCTTTGACATGTTGGCTGATTTTATTTCCCTGGAATCTTGACTCGTTTATACCTGATGGAGACAAAAAAAAGTTGTTTCTTGATGGGCATCACCGTACTGGTGATGCCTGTGATATTACTTCAAAACCCAGGCGGCCCGGTGAGGTGTGGTGCGGTCTGCCATGCATGGTGACACATCCACCGCAGAAGCTACCGTCGCACTCACGGGAAAACCATATTGCATGAGAGAGGAGTCCTCACTTACTGTACTCCTGCGTCATAGAGTGAGACGAACCCCTAAGACAATACTTAACACTTGTTCTGTACCTCAAGCGACTCGACGCAGCCTCAGCTACGCTTACCAGCCTCGCCCAGATCAGACGATCCTCCTTCTCCTCCTCCTCCTCCTCCTCCTCCTCCTCCTCCTTGCCCTGGGTCGATCAGTGAACCCTGGCAGCACCGCCGCCGTCACTGCTGACCCCCAACACTAACCCAACCGCGTCTTCAGGTCACGTACCTCAACACCGGACCCAAGAACGACAAACACGATTCTTCGGACATTTACAAAAACTGTAAACCGATCGCAAAAAAAAGACAATAACCTTTAAACCGGTGCACTGACGAGATGAAGGTATCCAAAACCATTATTCTCTTCTCGCTGCTCTAAAAGAAAGTCGTCCAAACTCTGTCTAGATTGGTAGGTTAGCATCTACATGGCATACTAGCAGACACCCATCACTGCAAGAGAGGAAGGGCATGAGGAAAGGTACTTCGATGTCCTAGTACTTCGATGTCCTTGGAACCGCAAGCCTCAAGCCTGGCTAACAGAACCTCAGCTAAGATGGAGATCTTGAACACCAGATATATATATATATATATATATATATATATATATATATATATATATATATATATATATATATATATATATATATAGAGGGAGAGAGAGAGAGAGAGAGAGAGAGAGAGAGAGAGGACAAGCAAGGGATCCTTAAGGGTTAATCCGGTAGCTGATCTACGATCACTGGTGCGTGGGAGGATAACAGGTTGATAACACCACGAGGCGGGAAACAAAAAATTCGAAGGAGTCAATTTTGGTTACTATGTGGTGGTTAGCTAACAGGTTGTGGTGTTGTGGTGGTCTTATGTTACATACGTACCAAAATGTGCTGCAGGAGGAGTACAGCCTACAGTGTGGTGGTGGTGGTGTCGGCAGAGGTGGTGGTTGTGGTGGAGTGGTTGAGGTGGTAGGGTGTCACCAGGGTGACGATGTGAGACATGCAACACCCGTGACACAGACTGGAGTGTGACACGAGGGTGGAAGGGAATAATAAAGGCGAGGAGGTAAGTGTGACAGCGTGCAGGGCGTAACGCAGTGTCAGCGTCACACCTGCACATCGTCACGAGTCATGACGCATGCTGATAACGTTACGCCAGGGCCGCATGCACGCACACACACACACACACACACACACACACACACACACACACACACACACACACAGACACAGACACACACACACACACACACACACACACACACACACATGCAGGCAGGCATATTCTTATGGGCAACACCAACACCCACGCAAATCAAGCACTACCATAGACACGCTCTCTCTCTCTCTCTCTCTCTCTCTCTCTCTCTCTCTCTCTCTCTCTCTCTCTCTCTCTCTGACAATAGAGCCTCTTCATTCCTGATTCCTTAGAAGGTTTGTGCCTTTTATGGGTTCGTAAGAAGTACATGATAAAGAACTGGAGAGAGAGAGAGAGAGAGAGAGAGAGAGAGAGAGAGAGAGAGAGAGAGAGAGAGAGAGAGAGAGAGAGAGAGAGAGAGAGAGAGAGAAACACGCATGATCAATATACCATTACTGGTACTTTTAAGACTGGTTAAGGCTTATAAATCTTTAAACTGTAAGATATAATCATCATCATGTCTGAGTGTGTGTGCAAGTGTATACAATTTCTCAAGAATGTAGAACTTTAATATCTTTCCAACTATATCACGAAGTAAGGGAGCTATTGGTGGATGAAGAACAAAAGATATCTTCACTACTGT
>NC_092292.1:19366495-19381495 GCF_036320965.1 Panulirus ornatus
CAACAACTTCGTAAATCACGAGCTTCGTCCCTCCCCACTGGTGCACTTCTCTGGCGTTTCTCCCTCACAGGTGCACTTCAACAGCGTCTCTCCCTCACAGGTACACTTCACCGGCGTCCCTCCCTCATTGGTGCACTTCACCGGCGTCCCTTTCCCAGTGGTGCACTTCACCGGCTTCCAATCCCCACTGGTTCGCTTCACAGGCGTCCCTCCCTCACATGTGCACTTCAACAGCGTCTCTCCACCGCTGGTGTTTCCAATGATATATACACAACCATATCATACACACATACGAAAAAGTACGAAGGTGGTGTAATCCATACACATGCAGACACAGGAATACACAGTGACAATCATATACAAGCATACAGAAACACATAGGTACACAGAAACATAAACATTTGAAAAAAATTACACAAACAGGAACACATGAACACACTGAAACAGACAAGAACAGACAGACCAACTGTACGAGAACCTCCAACCATCAAACCGATTTTCTGGAAATACTTTTGTGTGTTTTGAGTGCATGTATATTCTGAGTGTATGGTGCTCTGAGTCCATGTATGTTCTGAGTCCATGTGTGTTCTGAGTGCATGGATGTTTTGAATGCATGAAATGAGAAATTAGAATCAGTGTCCGTATCTCCATATCCTTTTGCCTTTGTTCCATCCGTTCATACTCATCCACCCAAATCTTACCTGCTTCACCTCTGATTCTCACTTGATTCTTGCCTCATTTCCACTTGATTCCTGTCTCATTTCCACTTGATTCCTGTCTCATTTTCACTTGATTCTTGTCTCATTTCCACTTGATTCCTGTCTCATTTCCACTTGATTCTTGTCTCATTTCTACTTGATTCTTGTCTCATTTCTACTTGGCTCACCAAACTCTCCCAGGCCTTGTGAGCGTGGAGGGCATGAGTCCCTTCACTCTCCCCAGGCTCTCCTTGAGGCGTCCATCATTGCTAAGTCAATGATGGACGCCTTCTCCGACGACATATATTACTACTGTGTGAGTCACTGCTCTCTTCTAGGGAGTCCATCACCCACCTCCAAGTCCTTACACTCTCCCAGGGAGCCCATCAACTCCTCCTAAGTCCTTGCACTCTCCCAGGGAGTCTATCACCCATCTCCAAGTCCTCCTACTCTCCCAGGGACTCCCACTACGAGAGTACGAGTCCATTCACTCACCAGGGACGTCCTTTACCTCCCTACGAGTCACTGCACCATTCAGGGACAGTCATTATTGCCTCGTGAGAGGCTCCACTCTCCTACCCACTCTCACAGGGAAGTTCATTACTGCCCTTCCGTCCTCCCCAACCTTTAACCTCTCGCCGGAAGCTTTTCCAGGCGTCTTCAGGCGAACCGTTCCAGTAATGATCTCATACGCTGGCGAGGCACTTCCTTCAGCACTGCTGGAGGGGCACCACTACCGCTGGAGGGGCACCACTACCGCTGGAAGGGCACCATTACTGCAGAGGGGGCACCTCCCTTTCCACCACGACTAACACCACTGGAGGGGCGTGACCACCACTGGCGCCGCTTTGGGTTATCCCTCCAGTGGGGCATTTCTAATCACACGAGGGAAAAATAAAAAAAAAAAACATAACATAAACCAATGAAAGAGTATACCTCCCTGTAGACTAGAAAGCTGACTATCAAATTGTAAACCATTACTAAACCACCCAGACTCTACTTTTACGAAAGGCTTTGTCACAATGTAAACAAAGGCAAAATTTATCCACATTATGAACTTAGAGAAGAACTGGATAATAATTTGCAAAACTGTGAAAAAATTCTGTAGGATAGTGAGGCCTGTTCAGCCTTTTGACCTGTGACAGGTTCTACAGACTTGTAAATCAGCGTCTCTTAAACTTGTGAAAAGCTCCACCTTTTTAAATTACTCGTGAAAAACTCCCACTGTCTTATAAGGCTGTGAAAACTTTCACTTTGTTCACTGGTGAAATATTCCCCTCCGTCTCGCTGCGCATCTGAGCAGATCCCGTTGTGATAAACATAAAGGATCAAAACTACATATTTGAGAAACTTTTCTTCTGTTGATCTTTCGCTGAAGTATATAATACGTTAGCGTTCTTGACTGGGACATTCAACGGACGCCCAGAGTCAAGCGCATAGGTTCGAATCTTGGCTCTAGCTATCGGTCCACGGGTAACCTAGCTGTTCATCCACCCCTTGGGGCTGTTCGATGAAATGTGTACCCGGCTTAGGCTAGAGTATATATATATATATATATATATATATATATATATATATATATATATATATATATACATATCTTCTAACACTGCTGGTGGTTCCTTACAGGTTTAGAAAATCAGTTTACTGGACAATGAACGAGGAGGGAAAACATGAAAAAACAGACATGAGGAGCTGGGGAAAGTATGAGAAAATAACAAACATTAATGAGACTGTCAGGGAAAGTTACTGTGAATTACTTAAACTTTCTCTTTTATTTTGGGATTAGAAATTATATTTCTTCCCTTTTTTGAGATCACTACTTTTACTCGTCTTTGTTTAGCAAACTCCATGGGATATATTTATGACATTTACATTTGTGGAAAAGATAAGCAACATTGCCACAGGATATTTCAATATGAACTGGGAAAGATAACATTTTTATTCATAACTCAGACATAACCTGTGCCTTTGCCCCGAGGGAGAAAAAACTCATTAAATACAGCCATTTTGACGTTTCCTGTAATTTTCAAACTTTTCCTTTATCAGGTTCCCGTGGGTACGGCAGGGTCCTGAGCTCACTGGAGAGAGAGAGAGAGAGAGAGAGAGAGAGAGAGAGAGAGAGAGAGAGAGAGAGAGAGAGAGAGAGAGAGAGAGAGAGAGAGCTGATTGGCAACCCCGCCAATGGACGGCCTCACTGTGTGATATGCTTCGTGTTGCTGGAGGTGATCCTTAATGTCCCTTCGTTGCTGTAAGTTTCCCTAAGCGTCTAAGGGTCTTAACCGGCTACTTCTTAACGTCGTCTGTGTGAAAGTCTTAGACGCGTCGTGTTGTAAGGTCTTTGCGCCGTGATCTTAAAAGTTAGGACCTTCTTGCAAAGTCTTTTAAATGTGAAAGGTCTTTCATCTTTATGGGCTAACGGCTGTCTCAGAGACCTTCATGTGGTCTTCATGCCCTTGTCATCCTTTCCGAGAATCTTGCAATTATTATGAGATCAACTGCCTCGAAAAACTGGTTCGAAATGTTTCTATCCCTCTCCCATCATCTTAACACACTACCCATTTCACACACCATCAAATCATTGCCTCCTACACAATCCCCGGTACATTTCCCCACCTCATTACCCTTGCTATAAACTCCAGTACCTCCAACACATTACCACAACACACCTACCCTTCGTACTACTACGGTATACTGTATTTACACACTACCCCTACACATTACCAGGGAGACATTGCCTCCCATACACACAACCCCGCTTCATCCATCCCGCTTTACACGAGACATCATAAATCCAGCCAGTCTCCCTCATAACATCACGTATCATCAAGAGACGAGTTGCTGCAATGTCTCTGGTGACTCGACACTACAGCACCACCACCACCGTCGGGAGGGGGAGGGAGAGGAGGGGGTCACCCCGATAGCGCTGGTCCTCCTTCCTGCAGATAATTGGCCGAGGAGGGAAGGTCTTGACGGTGGACCTCGTGAACCAACGTTGATGCTCTTCGTCCACGCCCCTTCTGCGTTCGTCTTGCATCGTGGAATGGTTCCTTGTGGCATCTGTTATCAGTATTGGTTGCTACCATCTCCTAAGCTGCTGATAGCATCCTTGGAAGGCTTTGATATACTGTAGATGTCCATAACGCGCTCTTAATTCTTATCTGGCTTCCAAGAATTCATGGGAGTGAAAGTGAGACAAATGTCGAAGCACATAAAGTTCTTTACCGCTAAAGATTTCGTTGCCTCTAGCCAAGTATTTCCCCGTGTTTAAGACAGCGGTCAGTGTGTCTCGTTATGTGAAAAGTAAAAAAGAAATGAAAGTACTCTAGGCAAGAGAGCCATGCCCACAACTGTGTGCCGTGGTGGCCTGGTGGGGTTGGGCCCTGCGAGAGGCGCGCGTGGTGGCCTCCGCAGCGGTCGAGGAAGTGGTTGGCGGCGTCCGAGGACGCTGAAAATGAAGCCGGAAACAGTGATATATCCAATTATGATGAGGGAAAATTACCTTCCCTGCCTCTAAAAAAATTCTCGCGAAGCAGCAGCATAATGATTCTATTATGGTGATAATAAAAACTTGTGGTAGAATATGTATAATGCTTTTTAAGATATTGATATCATACGTGCACTACTCGCCATGTTCCCGATTCCTACGCGTGTGGGAATGGTATAGCAGTGATACTGTGGTGCTCCTCTCTGACGAGGAAACATGCCAGAGCCCAGGATGACCAACGGTCGGACATCACTCAGGCGAATCTGGCTCTACAAACATTTGAATTAGTTACCGTTCCATCTGCCGGCCGTTGGCTAGCCGCCTGGCTGGCTCTCTCTCTCTCTCTCTCTCTCTCTCTCTCTCTCTCTCTCTCTCTCTCTCTCTCTCTCTCTCTCTCTCTCTCTCTCTCTCCGCCTCACTGTCTGGCAGAGTTGGTTGCTCTCCCCCTTCCAACACACCCTTGCATTATAACCAACCTCCTCCCCTACAATAACCTACCCTAGCCCCAGTCACACACTCACTCCAACCTCCTCTTGTGCCAGCAGAAGAAACAGAAGCAACAAATGGAACAGAAGCATCGACAGTGCAGAAGGGTACAGAGGAAACAGGAAAGACAAAGAATAAAAGACAGCGTATTACGCTAAAATGCCATCAATTTCAACGGAAACAACAGCAACAGGAGCAACAGATGCAGTGGCAGCAGCAACAGAAATGGACCTAACAACGACGATGAAAATGATAGCAAAAAAGCCAACCTAGAAAAACAGACGCAGAGTTTAAACAGAAGAGCAACTGCGGTGGCGAGTCTGGAGACTTCAACGCAACCAAAAATAGTGATCAGAGGAGCCTGGTGGCGGCTGCAGCCAAGGGAGGGACGGAGGGAGGGAGGGGCGTAAGGAGAGAGTGACGTAGGGTGAGAGGAACGTAGGGAGAAAGGAAAAATAAAGGGGAAGGAAATTTTTCTTTCCTCCACAATGCAAAAATACATCATCGATGCTTAGTAACAATTAGAAGGATTACTATCTACGCTTCAGGGATGGCCGCTAAGAGTTGGTCTGTAATGATACAATAACTACTAGTAACCTGGATGTTACAAACCAGGTTTACCTTGTAGATGACAAGTGAGTTTACATTAAAGGACGAGTAGCCATCCTCATGAGGAAATAAGATGGTAGGACCAGCAGAAAACATCACGTCTACAGTTGTCGCTTCAACTTATATAAAAACCGTATCGCCTCACATTACAAAACACTCCTCCACTTTTCTAAAGTATCACGGAAGGGTATAAAGTAAATCTACAGGATAAGTGAATTCCTCCATCTCCGAAATTCTACGACCTAAGTAAATGGTGTTTTTTGTTGTTCACGGCGATGTCACAGTATTGTCTTCGTATTTCTTCCCCTCGACCTTAACGAATGTAATTATCAAAAGCAAAGAATGTAAAGGAAACTGAAGATGTTAATCTGGTGTACCTTTCTCGCTATGAAGAGCTGTGACTCTGTTTTTATAACTGTTCAGCCTCCCTCACTGGGTCATACTAGGTCAGCACAGTATTACTCAACCCCTGTGCTGGGTCATATTGGGTCGACATCGTAAAGTGCAGCAAGTAAGGCGGAATCATTCCACTGCTCCCTCAACCACAACCTCCACCATCAAAGCTCTGTTTCGTAGAACTGATTGTCTCCCTCCCTCTGTCTCGCGCAACTATCTCTCCCTTGCTTCCTCTGTTCCTCTCCACCCTTCCTGTGGCCAGCAGTTGACATTTCGTACCCACTCACACACTCGTGTGTGCGCAAATCACGATTGGCCTCGCATCGGAAACCGTCAGGCGGAACTTGACAAAGATTTTCCTGTCGCTAAATACGCAACACGGAACGTAGTGAGCCGAAACGATCCCTGTTCCTCCACCTCAACTTCACGTTCTGTGTTGCGTATCTCACACAAGGGAAATATTCCGTCATGTTCCGCTTGACGTATTCATGCAACTTCCAGCGACAGATGATCACGGTTTGCGCACGCGGGAGTGTAAATATGAGGGAATACGTCAACTACAGGCCACAGTTATACACCAATCATCACTCATAAGTGACACTATTCTCTTCACTGTCAGACTGCATATGGCTTCCTCTCCTTTCATCACTGGCAATCGAGTTCTTCCCCTCGCGTTACGACACACTCTAGTCACAAGCCTTAGTAACAGAGAACAGTTTTGTCGCTGTTAACACAATCTTTGTTTTATAAAAGGATTATGGATTGTTCACTGCTGTATTCTCTCTCAATTATCTTTTCACTATTTTCGTGTTTAGTCATGTATCTACTGCTCTCCTCAGCCACACGGCTCCTGAAGCATCTGAAGTCTCTTTAGCCGAGCAACTATTTGAGCCTTTGAATTACTATCAACCAAACACCCTACTGAAGCCTTTGAACTATCCTTAGCTAAACAACCACTGAAACCTCTGAATTACCCTAAGCAAACTGCAGCCGAGAAAACTCTGAAAACAGCAACAAAAAGAAAAAAGAAACAGACGTAAAAACAGTCATCAACGGTCTATTATTTCTGTTTTATCTCTTCGGGGCTTTGAAAGTCCTCATAGCCTGTGATTTACACCCTGGCAGTGATGACGGGTGACGAGAGAGCCATCTATCGCCGGACAGACCAACTGCTGGATGAGCGAAAGATCTGTGCTTAAGACGAGAAGAGTGATACAGAGGGAAAGAAATAGAAAGAAAGAAAACGGAAATAGGAGGTAGAGAGAAAGAGGAACGTAGAGTCATTACTGACGGACAGGGACATATATTGCGAAAGCCCACCCGACGGTAATTACGTATTTGATAAATATACGACCCAAAATAAATCATTGACCACTGGACGATTGCAAACTCACGCTATTTTGGATCCACTCCGACCTACATTGTCTGAGATAATTGAGCAACGTTTGATTCGCTCTGATCACATGAAGTAACAGAACCTTAAGGTTCCAGGAGAAAAAAATCAATAAAACATTCTTACCTTATTTATGTATCTGACGACGGAGTGGCTGAGAGGAGAGAGAAATGATTGTGAAAGATTCTCAGGGTTGGAATGCATCCATATTGGCGCTGAGCCATGAAAACAAACCCCTTGAGTCTCGAAGTGCTCTGGGGTCACGACGGGTCATCAACGCGACACTGACTTCGCCTCCTTGGTAAGACTGAAATGAAAGAAGAGCTTCTTTATACAGTGAAGATGATAGTAATGACTAGGATGCTAAAGATGATTATAATGGTGGTAACAACCATGATATCAGTGATACTGATACTGGTGAACGTGATGTCTTATTGATGGTTCGGGAGAATGTAAGCGTGATGATGAGTTCAGGAAAAAAAAAAACAGCTTGATGATTTTACAAAAGAAGAATAACCACGACAAATCCTCACTGCATCAAACCATCTCACTTCCAAGAAATCGTTTCTTACAATTAAATGAAAAAAAAAATAGTTCGTTAGTCCGAAGCTGAACGAAGCAATTCGAGACGACAGATCGTTCCTGGGGTGGTTCGAATCTTCTGTGATATATAGACAATTACGCTTCGCAAAGAAGTTTACCGTGACTGGCAAAATGCGACGCGAATCCACGCATTCTGAGTTTGGCCATAATGACGGTGATGTATGACAATATCCAGTGATGATGGGAGAGGATGAGGGTCCACAGAATAAGCAGGAAGGAGAGAGGAAAATATGTTAAAAGAAAGTAAAAAAAAAAATCACAAAAACAAGCTGGAAAAGAGGAACAGAGAATGCAATAACTTGGAAATCCAGTTTCACAGTTAGAAAGATACTCCACTGATTCTGCTTATAGATAAAGAACAATAAATACGAAGCTAGATAGTATTTCGATCTAGGTATGAATATCATTAACTTAAGTCACTTACATAAAATGGATCATTCTACACTGATATATTCCTTTGTCGTCAGTTGAAACAAAGGGGAAATATGAGGAAAAGACAATCTCTAACACAGCGAACATCAGGAATAAGTTTATCATATGTTTCCCTTCACCCCTTTCATACTCCCTCTTGTCATGCTATCTATATCTAAATTTTTCCTGGTGTACACCTGCAGGGGAAACACTCATCCTCAACACAGGCTTTCTCTTACTTTGTGCTTTCAGCAGCGTCCACTCCACCTCCGTCTGAGATGAACCTGCAACACTATAAGTTCTCCAGAAAGGCCTCGAGTATATTTGATGCCCTAATGGCACCTGAGGGTGTGGATATGGTCAGTGGTTGAAGAAGGCTCCACATGTGACACCCAAAATTATGACGCTGGAAAGAGTGTTTGATACAGACAGATGAATACAAAATAAAGAACTCTAGATACCATATGATAATGGATCTTACAGAAGACACCCTAGGCTTCATTATCCACTCGTGAGACAACTTAGGGATCTAAGGAGGATCCTTTATGTATTATCTTCCTCTACAAACCAACAGAAATATTCGGGACAGATAAGAGAGACAGACCTCTCGTTAGCCAGCCACACTCTTCCTCCTGCTTCTAAAATCATAAACACAACAATGCTGTTGAAAGACCAACATTCCTTCATATCAAACTACCCAATGGGAGGTACAAGCCATTTCCAACATATGACGCTCACCACAACAACGCAATTAAAGCTATTCAACAAAGGCCATAAAAAACAACAGTATCGTTAATCTCGATAAACAGAGCGGAAACTAAACGTAATCACGTACCCAGATCGCGAACATCAAAGACTGTCGATGGATTACATTGCCTAATTTACGTATATTATTCCAGTCCTAGTCCCTCCACCGTCCCGACAACTCCAGTACCGGAATAACTTCCGGTGTGGCAAGACTATAATATCACAGACAACATCGGGCGCCAAGCACCTGCGTCCTGTCGTGGGTATGAATTCAAGAGGCGTTGCCTCTGACTTGCTGCCAAGACACTGTATAATGGGGACATCCATCTTTCTGTTGCTTCCTCAGGACACCGCATGACTGAAGAGGCTGAGCAAGGCCATACGTGGTAGGGGGAAGGAAGGACGTATCAAATATAAATGAAGACTTCAAGGAGACGGGAGTGAGATGAGGAGGGAAGTCGGCCCCAGCGGGCGATCCATTCCTGCAAAGGGTAAAGCTCTATGTTTCCGGACCGACGACCTCGACCTCTTTACCTTCCATAATTCTACTTTTCTTCGTCAGGATTGGTACATAATTCCTAAAAAAAAGAATAAGTAATAAGAGAGATTACGTGTCACCTCATTCTTCGCTTATGGGGCATAATCTACCAAGAGATTTCAGTAGGTTTCGAAGCGTCGTTTCCAAACCCGACACTTACGGATCTGTTCCTTGGCGCTCCAGGGGATGGCATGACGATTGATCAAGGAGACTCAACGTATGGATCACCCGCCTACTGCAGCCAGATGGTCGATCCTGCCACGGTGACCAGATGGAGGCCCTTGCTACAGAGTCCAACTGGTGACTGTAGCTACGGCGGACAGACCATCCAGGTGGCCAGGGATAGCCCCCCCTCCCCTTCCCCTGTCAAGCGGGCACAACCTGTTATTATTTGTGCAATGACTGTTGGAGACGAGGCTCCTACATCCATGTTGTCACTAAACTTCGGGGAGACATCCGCCCTGGTGGCTATGACTCGACTTCTTATCTATCCATATATTTGTCTATCAGTATACATATATGCGTGTATGAATATGTATACTCTTTTATCCATGTTCGCCTCATCCACTCTAGTGAGGTTACGTCTAATTGTCTTCAAGGAAAAATCTTCGCGTAGTTCATTCTGTTCCAGCTTTCAGAAAGTGATAATATAGAGGGGGAGGATCTCCAACAACTCCGCCTCCTCCCCTAACAGTCGCCTTCTATCCAAGAGAGGATATTCCCTCAAAGGCTCAGTCCTTATGTTCTTAACGGTACCTCACTAACGCGAGAAATGGCGAATAGTTTGAAAAAAAAAATATAAATATGATTTGAACCTCCTGCTCTATATGCGAAAGTTCAGATATACCGTGAGAACACGCGGTTTGATATACAAACAAACAAAAATTATACATATATAAATATATAGAAAATGGCTATGCACTCAACCAGGTCATGATGATAACCCTAGACGTCAGGATATCACATACAAATATATTGGAATGATGTCAGGAGGTGAGAAAGATAGACATAGAGGAGAAGGGGAATACCTTATAAAGAACGAGAGTTTTATGATTATGATTATCATTATTACGAGAGAGAGAGAGAGAGAGAGAGAGAGAGAGAGAGAGAGAGAGAGAGAGAGAGAGAGAGAGAGAGAGATGAGAGAGGAAATCAGTGTAAACGCGAAGGCTCGTAAAGGTCATAATAAAAGGGAGTGAAAGGGCAGGCTGAAAGGGCAGAGGAGGAAGGCTTGGAAGACAGAAGTGAGGGGGGGAAAAGGCGGGTAGAGCGAGGCGTGAGAGAGACAGGGAGGGAGTGAGGAAGAACTGGCTTGGCTTGCCGCGCCCTCTCCTAGTACTAGAAGTGGGGGCGCGGCGGCACTCTGCCTTCCCCTCCTCTCTCTTTGAACGCCAGTGTGTTGGGCGCGGAGACTAACAGGCAGGAGGATCAGGGTAATGGAACAATCCACGTGAAATGGAAGCCTTTCCACCGTGGCCGGGGGGAAGTGCGTTCACCACCGTATCAGTAATTACCCTCAATTTCCTCAGAGCGGATGGGCAGTACCACCAACCCGTCTCGCAGCCTTGCCCCCTTACCCTTGCCCCTCCCTCTTGCCCCTTGGCCCTTCCCTTGCCACAGGCTGGGCGCTTCCTGCCCACCCGCACCACACCAGATGGCTGGTGGACACGCGCCCGTCCAATGTTATCCCCCCCTCCCCAACCCTCCACTATTATAACTGTATAGCGCTTGTTCACCATAACGTCCCGTGCTGGCGATGTGTATAAGACGGAACGACAACGTTTGGCGATGACAACCTTTAGAACTATCACAACCTCTCTCTCTCTCTCTCTCTCTCTCTCTCTCTCTCTCTCTCTCTCTCTCTCTCTCTCTCTCTCTCTCTCTCTTGTAGCAAGCTCTAATAACAACGTCGCCTTGTTCCAACCAAACCGTGTCGCACTGTTTGTTCCAGTGTTCCCCCCCCCCCCCCTAACAATCATCGCGTCTAGTTCCACAGGTAATTGATTGCCACAAATAATTCCTCCTGACATTTGTTAATTGTCCTTAGCTCTAATTAGGGATGTCATGTGAATAGGTTATATGGTGATGCTAATCAGGGAGGAGGTTCGTGTAACATATAAGATCTGAAGTTTGGTGGAGCCCTCGTTGTGTGTGTGTGTGTGTGTGTGTGTGTGTGTGTGTGTGTGTGTGTGTGTGTGTGTGTGTGTTGTGTCAATTCACAGAAGATATAGACGTCATTATTGGGAATTCTTTTTAGTTTGTGTAATTACCGATGAAGGTATATGAACAGATTAAATCAAAGCTATGATTATAAATGTAACAAAAGTGATCAATAGAACATTATTTTTTTTATGAAGGATGAAAACATGCAGGATAAACAACTCTTGGTAGGAGAAAGGAAAGACATTAAATGTAAATTGGATGAGAAATATGCGAACCAAGGAGTGAATAATACGACCCTTGAAGAAGATGGTACGAGTTGTGAACACAAAGTGACGACCCGCGAATACAAAGGTGCGAATTTTGGGAATGATGGTCTGGTCGTCTACTGGAAGAATGATAAGGCCCCAGAACTTGAGGCTAATGAGGCTCCAGTCGGTGAAAATAGTTAATCCTCAACTCGGGAGACAAATGAAACTCTGGCCCAATCACAGTCGATAACACCAAGAAAATAAGAGAAAATGAATTCCTGTTCAAGAAGGAGGGCCGTCGACACCAATCGTACCAACGTTGTAAGGGAACAGGAAAAGACCAGGAGACCAAAGACCAAACACATGCTCGCTCTTTTACAGCATAAGACCATCTTGTTGTTCTTCATATGGGATGACTCTCACACTCGCGGTCATGCAAGAGGTCGTGTGAAGGCTATTGGCGTCAAACATCCCATTTTTGGAGACTGTGGTCTCAGCTGCTGTAACCCTCGACACCGTTGGTGTACGAGCTGCAATGCCGAACGAGAGCACGAACCACACACCCCGAGGGGGCGGGAAGCCATCATCGGTTTTCTGCGGCTCCTTCATATAGTCTCCATTTGCGTTCCTCCGGCATCCAGTGCAGCGAAACTTCAGGAAGACGTCTAAACGGACGACTCTGCCTAGTCGAATGTTTACGACTCGTTGTGAAAGCCATCATACGCTTTTTGTTCCAGATATATAAATGCCTCATACAAGTCACTGTCTCGCTCCCCCGGAAGAGAGTACCTAACTCTGCTGGAGTAACAAATCCTCTTAAGCTGCCGCCACTCCTCCACCCTCTTCCTCCTCCTTCAGTCAACATACCAACCCCCACGAAACGATCCATCTTATCTACTTCCCCGAACGTGTAATCACCCAAATACAGAACCGCTTCCCTCATCACCACACCTGCTTCCCCGCTATTAATCAACACCTTGGCCACAGGTGGCATTCAGCGCGGCTCTCCCATTGCTGAATGTGCCTCAACTTCCCTCTGGCGGCCCAGACAGCTTCATTGGGTGGACAAGACGGCTCTTCCCTAAACCAAAGGTCCCTCAACTTCCTCTGGCCCATCCTAGTGGACGGCGCAGAACGTCAGCATACAGAATGACGCTTTGCTATAGTAACATCAGAAAACTAGAGTACAAATTCGTAGTACGACTCTAGGTTTTCGCCATAGTAACAGTTTTACACAGAATTCACATTTTTTTCGAAATATCTTTCATCTTCGGAGGTTCTGAGCAGTTCTGCCAACCCCCTCCCCTCCCTTACTAAACGCTCTTCAACTTCCCTTGGGCCGCCTCGAGCGCTTCCTTGGGTGTCCAGGTGCGGTCCTCAGGCGGGCAGGGAGAGGATGCGGTGTCTGGAGGGTGGGAAGGTACCAGTGCTGGAGCCCGCGTACCCTCGGGTAAATTGCGGTTGTTGTCCGCCCGTCATGATGGTCGCTTTATGCTTCCTGCCGCGTCGGGCCTCGTTTATCCGTCCTGCTGCTGCGTTGGTGCCTCGTTTATCCGTCCTGCTGCTGCGTTGGTGCCTCGTTTATCCGTCCTGCTGCTGCGTCGGGTCTCGTTTATCCGTCCTGCTGCTGCGTTGGTGTCTCGTTTGTCCGTCCTCCTGCTGCGTCGGGCCTCGTTTGTCCGTCCTACTGGTGCGTCGGGCCTCGCTGCTTCGTCCTGGTGCTCCTCACTACTGACGCAGAGAAACCGTCTCACTGCCATGAGGAGGAACCTTCTTCGATTAGATTTTGTGTTCTTACTCTTTCACTGACAAGTTACTCTGCCTTTCTCTCTATGTTCTGTGGTTCTTATGGCCCTCTCGAGAAGAGTTCCTTGACCTGGCTGCCCCTTTCAGTGAGAAGTTCCCTGGTCACAGCATTTTGGTAAGTTCCGGTGCTGGAAGCATGCCCCGAGGGCCCCGCAATGCCCCGCTTTTTGGCTCGGGGACGTTGTGGTGGTGAGGGCCTCCTGATGGGGCACTACCGGTTTGCCTTGGGGCACAGACCTCCCCCTCCCACTCCCCCGGGTCATCGGGGTTCACCAGGATAGCATAGGTCACCAGAGGTCAAGGGTTACCCGTGATGCCAGGCTCCAGGGTACCAAAACATGTTATTCTATCTCATGTTTTTATATTGTTACTGAAGCATTCTCAGAGTAGGGCGACTCAGGCTTCCGGTGGAGTGTTATATTGTCCCTACGTTAATATTTCTTATATATATATATATATATATATATATATATATATATATATATATATATATATATATATATATATATATGTGTGTGTGTGTGTGTGTGTGTGTGTGTGTGTATTACTATGCACGTCAGAACATTCTTATTAATCTCTTGTTGACAGGTTGACAGGTATACTGATTCTGATATATGAACCTATAATGCCAACCGTCGTTTACGAGATATTTCATATCGTATATAGATTTATACACGTAGCTTTACTGTGTGAAGAGTAGAGTTGTCTTCAATCACCATCTCTCATTTTCTTTATCTTTTGTTTTCTCTTTTTCTTCGCTATTTCATCGTTCTCTCTCTCTCTCTCTCTCTCTCTCTCTCTCTCTCTCTCTCTCTCTCTCTCTCTCTCTCTCTCAGGCAATATGCGTTAGGGCAAAATTTCTGTGTAAGTACTGGTTCTGAAGCTTTCTGTGTCGCTCATGTATGATGACAACGTATCATCACCACCCGCTCATGTAACACAGACGCGCACACACACACACACACACACACAAACCCCTAGGGTCTGGCAATCATCTGGCTCGACCTCGTCACCACGTACAGGAAAAGCAGGAGAGAGAAAGAGAGAAAGAGACAAAAACGGCGATAAATCAGAAGAGGGAAACGTTAGAAGAATGGCGTGTGTCAAGGGGGAGGGGAGATAGAGATTCATGGCGCAGCGATACAGTAGTTATGGTGGGTACAGTGGAGAGAGAGAGAGAGAGAGAGAGAGAGAGAGAGAGAGAGAGAGAGAGAGAGAGAGAGAGAGAGAGAGAGAGAGAGAGAGAGAGAGAGAGAGAGAGAGAGAGAATCTACGGGATTACATCAGCTTGTTTGACTAACAGGTAAGATACAAGGGGAGATACGAGGGGAAAGATACGTGGGCATGATACATGGGAGAAGTGTATCATGATAATACACAGTATAAGGAGTGGGCTGATGCATGAGGATATACTT